>NC_142948.1:18817437-18984937 GCF_046866305.1 Octopus bimaculoides | reverse complement strand
GTACATTGATGACAGAGTAAAAGCATCCAAACATGAGCAATGACACAGGGTCAGCATTACTGTTACAACACATGCATCCACATAAATTGATGAAAGGTGAATAGTTTTTCTAAATACAAGTCTAAAGCAGAAGCATTTTTTCTTGTGAAATGAGATAATGAATTCTGTGTGTGTATGTATGTGTGGTATGTATGTATGTATGTATGCATGTATGTATGCATGCATGCATGTATGTATGTATGTATCTATGTATGTGTGTGTGTGTGTGTGTGTGTGTGTATGTATATATATATATATATATATATATATATATATATATATGCATGCACACACATAGATATGCATTTAGGTGCTCACACCTATATAAGCTATAAAATTGAGAGAGAGAGAGAGAAAAAACAAGACAACAAATGCAAAACAAAGTAAAAATTGGAATAGTAGTTTTAAACCTACTTCTCATAGCAGATTTCCAAGATGTCAAGAACGAGAAACATTTTAGATAACCGCCTTTCTTAGGTTCCATAGTGTTGCACTTTTTAAAGCTGCAGACCAACTACCTGATGGCAGCAGAATAAAATGAGAAACAAAAAAGTTGGGTACTGCCCAGCTTGCTGCAGACTACAGCATATCTTAGAGTATGATGTAATAGTCACATGATCAGGAAGTTCACTTTCACTTTCACTCTTGTCATCTTTCACACTTTCTTTCTTCAAGGAGATTCATAAACAGTAGCAAATTTGGGCTTTGAAGAATACTTTTCTTAGATAAATGAAACAGAAACACTACCTGTTTCCAAGGTAAATATACAGTTGCTATTACCAACAGATTTTTACTAATACAATACAGTTATCAACTAATAGGTGTACAAACACACAAATACACACACATTTTTTAAGCATGTCTATCAAAAGGACTGAAATAAATATTAAGAAACCTTTAACTGTGATAGTGAATTATAAGAATGTAAACAAATTCCTTCTATGTTTTCTCTGCCCGCTCCTCTCTCTCCCTCTCTCTCACACACACACACACACAAGGAAACATGACAGTATCGGACAACTAGCCATGAGATCACCAGTTTGTGTCCTTTAACAGATACTGCATTTTGTCAATGTGTAAAACATTACCTTCCTACAGAACTTGCATCGAGTTTTAAGCAAATACTAAAGTTAGTATAATTCACTTCTATAAACAATAGTAGCACTGTGGAATTAAGCAAGTGAATTCTTGCTTTGCAGTACAATTCCTCTAGACTAAAAAGTTATCTGCATCAGACAAAGGTGAGATTTGTCTTTCATTTGCTTAATGCTACAAAAGCTGAAGAGAGAATGTGTGTGTATGTGTGTTGATGCAATATATGAATATATAATACATATGCATATATTATGTCTATATATTAAAGACTTTAACGTTTAAAAAAATCATTTTCTTTTTGTTGTAGTGACAAAATCCACCCCACCATCACTTTCTTAAATTTGCTGTACTTGGTAAATTGGGGAGTCTGGTACTTTTACAATGGTCAGTCAGGACCAAGTTTCTTTACCTAAAATTGTTCTCTTCTTTTATAAAACATACACCAACAACAATTCTTTTACAAATAAATGGCAAATAAACAACAACAAATTTAAATACAATCCAAAGAACCTGTTTCATTATAGCTATTAAACAATATGTAAAATTACATCGACAGACAAATTTCTGCATTAAGTACAAAAAAATAAGATCTGTAGCTGTGACTAAACATTGCAGGTTGAGTGTGAAAATCTACAATAGGAAGATATGAACTATGCTATAAGCTACAGTGAAGGCAACTCATCTACAGCAACAGTAACTCTACACAGAGACAATGTAAAGAAGACACTTAAGTCTTGACAGACAACTCAGCTAGTGCTGGTGGCATGATAAAATAAACCCAGTTCATACAGTAAAGTTTACTGGTGATAGACAAGGTGTCTAGCCTGTAAAACAGCCAAAAATATGAAGTACTGTGACACTTTCTCCTGCGACTACTTGGTGTGTTCAGTTACCAGCCCAAGTTCCACTGCTCATCAGGCTGAGAAAAGCAAACTGTCAAAGTATCAGTTGCTCTCTGATAGGTCTATGTTCAAGCCTGTGGCAATGGAGACCACCAGTGTTCTCAACCTCAGACCATATCCCTGCTCAACATTATCAGGACAGAGATGGATATCCACAAGTGTGAGCCCTGTGAGTCAGAGTAGCTGTTCCAGTGCATCTCCCTTGCCGTCTTCTCCAGTTTGTCTGCTTGGGACCACAAGTCAATCTGAATTACAAGAAATACTATGTTCCACTCCTTGATGTAAAGTTACTCCACATAAATTGCTCTCACAAGAAATAATTATGCAACATGTCTCTCTGACTAAGGAAGATTTGTATCTATGGAGACAAGTGTAAAAGACATAACTAAAGACTAAGCTTTTATAACTACATAGAACTAGCACTTACCATACTGTTGCTGCATATAGCAGCAAGGTGGAAACATCTGGCTACATGCAAGAACTATTTAAGTGTCATCAAGTGACTATATATTCCCACTCAGGTGCAGAGAACAGAACTCAAGCACCCCAACCCAGCCATCACTAAAAATTCAGGGTTGCAACCATTAATGTTAATACAATGAAAGATAGATCAGATGAGATTATAGAGATGCTAGAGTGGTGGTGAATAGATGTAGGCTAAATGCAAGAGACGAGATGGAAAGGAGTTTCAGCCAAGGAGCGTGGCCGTTGCCAGTACCGCCTGACTGGCTTTCGTAGGATTTTCGAGCGAGATCGTTGCCAGTGCCCCTGGACTGGCTCTTGTGCGGGTGGCACATAAAACACACCAGTTTGAGCGTGGCCGTTGCCAGTACCGCCTGACTGGCCTTCGTGCGGGTGACACGTAAAAGCACCCACTACACTCTCTGAGTGGTTGGCATTAGGAAGGGCATCCAGCTGTAGAAACTCTGCCAAATCAGATTCGAGCCTGGTGTTGCCATCCAGTTTCACCAGTCCTCAGTCAAATCGTCCAACCCATGCTAGCATGGAAAGCGGACGTTAAACGATGATGATAATGAACACAGGTAATAATGCTGGTTTAAATAGAATAGGAATACTAATGGTGGAGAATGTAATTGAAACATCCAGAATATGCAACAGAATAATTGTCTCTACTTATGCACCACAATCAAGCTTGATGAGCAAAAATACTGTTTTAGTGCAATTCTAGTACAAATCACTCTGATAAGGAATGATAGCAACATTGTGATTGAGGTTGGTGATTTCAATGGATTTTTTGGACAGTACCATGATGGCTGCTTTTGAGTACATGGTGGCAATGATTATGGTCATGAGACTGAGGAAGGGTCAAGGCATCTAGGGTTGTGTGACACATATGAACTAACCATCCGTAACATGAACTTCAACGGTGAAGAATATATCACTCATCATAGACTTGTAATTAGTGACTTCAGAGTAAGAGCTAGACGGACTAAGGGACAAAAGTCATTTTGAACAAGGAAGATGTGGAAACTAAAAAGTTCTTCTGCTACATATATGTGCAGAACTATTCTAGATGATGTGCATGATGAAAAGAAGAAATTTGTAACACAGACTACAACTGGGAGGTTTTATATCACAACCTACCGAAAGTTACAGATGAAGAAAGGTGGGTAGCAAAGAGAAAAGATGGGCAACAAATGTATACAGCTTCAAGAGAAGTAGAAATTCAGAGGTTTGCCAATGTTCTATGATGAGAAAATCAGAGGTGTGCAATATTGTGGAAAAGTGTGGCTGACATGATAATAGTACACCCACCCTCACTAAACGTGAGAAGAAAAAGGCTTAGAAATGTTATTATGAGAGGCTGCTAAGAGCAGGAAATGTGAGGGAGGGAGAGGAAGAACTACTGAAAGTATACTGAACAGAGGAACCAACTGTTAAGTGAACAGTTATACGGTCAAAATAGCCATTAAGGATATGAAAATGGGGGAGTCAGAAGGGTCATCAAGTAGTTGCTGAAATACTGAAAATATCTGGTAAAGTAGGGTTCAAGATAGTTGCTTGCAGGCAATATAAGATATCATACCCAATAACTGGTGTAGCAGTATAATCGTTAAATGCTACAAGGGTAAAGGAAATACTTTGGAAAGTCGCAACTAGAGAAGCATCAAATTGATAGATCAAATTATGAAAGTAATGGAAAGAGTATTAGCACAAGTGATTAGGAAGATAATCAGCTTAGATGAGAAGCCAGGTTAAAGTAATACTGATGCTCTCTTCATATTAAGACAACCACAGCAGGTTTTCTCTCTTTTTTTTTTTTTTTTAAAGTAAAGAGTAATAAGCCTCTCTACTTCATATTTGTTGATCAGAAGGCCTTTGATAGGATACATGATCTGTTATTTGATGATCTTTAAAGAAAATAGGTATAGGTCCTAATTGTACGGTTGAGCTGAAAGATTGGGTACAAAGGAATCAGTAGCAGTATACCAGAGTGAAGACTGCATTGGTATGGATATGTAATGCATATCAATGATAACAGGTGAGTAAAGAAATATCCATAAATCCAGATGAAAAGAAACAGGTTGTGGCTGTTACAGCATAGTTATGGCTATGTGTTAAGAAGCTTGATTTTCAACCATATATAGGTGGCTTTTATTATAGCATCAGGCCAATCAATGCCTTGTGAGGGAATTTGATAAACTGAAAAACTGAAAGGAGCCCAGTGTGTGCCACTGTCTCTCTCTCTCCTTTCTCTTTATGCTCCCAGTCCTGACAGTAACAGTGAACGTATCATAGCTTCCTATCAAGAGTTTAGATCAGTTATAACTGATCCTCCTCCTTAGTGATATCGACACCCATGCTGGAAGTGATCACAATACTTGGGATGCACCAGGTAAGATGAACAATGATGGTCTTCACTGCTTTGAACTCATGAATTTTAACTCGTCATTTGCAACACTGCTTTTTCATCAGAAGGATATTCATAAGGTTACATGGATACATCCAAGATCCAAACATGAGCATATTCTCCATTACATTATCACCAAAAAACAAGACCTTCTGGATGTCTACTTTGTCAGAGTCATGTGAGGTGCATAGTGCAGGACAGATAAGCTCATATGGGGTAAATTGAAATTCTGCATGGTGTGTAAAATAAGATCTGGGGGAATAAATGTTCCCAAATGAATTGATGTGTTGAAATTAAAGGATTCCAATGTGTGAGAATCTTTGAAATGTTGCTGAGGAAGTAGAATTTTACAGAACTTGGGATCAGTTTAACACCAAGGTCTACAGTGTCAGATTTGAGGCTCCTGGTCTCAGGAATAGAAAGCATGGGGACTGGTTTAAAATTACCTGCAGATTACTAAACTTTTCAAGGATAAAAACATGTTGCACTAAAAATATCTCATTGCATCAGATAAAGTTCTTACTGCATCTCTCAGGGGAGTAAAATCAGCAAGATGCATCAGATGAAAAACCAATGTTGGTCTGACATTTCCAAAGAAATTCAGAAAGGTCACAGTATTAAAAACTCGAAAACATTATATTACTTAATCAAGCAAGTTTTCAGTCCTCAATCTTAATCTGTAGTACCACTCAAGTCCAAGGATGGTTCCTTTCTTTATAAGGATCATGAGGTTATCATGAAATGTTGGACTGAGCACTTCACAAATCTATTTTATAATCCCTCAGTTGTTGATAAAAATGTCATCAATAATCTGCCTCAAAAGGATATTATCCTTCAGATGATGGATTATCCCACAACTGATGAGAGAAAAAAATATTTTGAAAAACAATTAAAGAAATCAATACTGGGAAGGCACCAGGTCTTGACAATATTCCCACTGGAATCCTCTGCCATGGGAGTGACAGGATTGCTACAGACATCCAATATCTAATATCAGACATCTGGTCAGGTACTCCTAACCCTCAGGGCGAGGTTGATGCCATTTTAATTTCATTGTTCAAAGGAGAGCAATCTAAATCCAGGTGTGAAAATTACAGAAGAATAAACCTGCTTGATGCAATTGGTAAGTCTTTTGTAAAACTTTTACTTAATTGGCTAACAAAGTAAATATGTCCCTCCATTATCCTGGAAAGTCACTGCAGTTTTAGATCAGGTCAAGGTACAATGAACATAATTTTTTCTGCTTGTCAACCCCAGAAGAAATGCATCGAACATTGCATCGCTCTTTACTGTGTTTCTGTCAATTTAACAAAAGCCTTCTACACTATTTATTCTTGGTAAACTTCGATGTCCTCAATTTGTCAACTTGTTTAAGCATTCCATTGTGATCTGAAAGCTCATTTTAACTTCACCAGTTCATTCTTGGAACCAATTTCCATCAATAATGGGGTTAAACAATATGGTATTCCTGCCCCAAGCCATTTTTTCCATATATTTTGCGGTAACTGTTTCAAAAACTTTCCAGGGCTGCAACATCGATGTCTACAGGTAAGGACATTGATTTGACATGCTTCAATGAAAAGCAAAGACTTTCCAGGCCCTTGTTCCCTAAGCTCCTTTTACACAGACAGTGTAGTTCTCATTGCTGATGAAGACATGCAGGATACAGTGAATCTCTTCTCCAGAGCTTGCACTGCTTTTGAATTTACCATCCATCTGAATAAGACAAAGGTCACATTCTCTCAGCCTTAGTCCAGATTACAAGATTAGATGTGGTTGACTCTTTCGTCTACCATAGCAACACTCTCAGTAGAGATGGTTCCCTTGATTCTGAAAGAAATCCAAGGATCAAAAAAGCCAGAAGGCTTGAAAATTGTGTGTGGTCTGACAAAGGCATGCCATCAAAACCAAGCTCAGCATCTCTGAACCATGTGTCTTAATTGCCCTTTATACTCTTCTGAGGTTTGGATTGTCGTCACATCAAGGCTTTGGAAAGATTCTATCAAACTTGACTTAGGAGGATCTCAAACATCTAATGGCAGTCTGTAACACCAGACACCATTGTTCTTTAGCAAGCCAATTCACCCAGTATTGAACTGCTCCTCATATGCAATAAGATTTATTGGGCTGTGTACCTTACTAGGATGCAGGATGACAAGGTTTACCTGAGCAGTTGTTTAGACAGGGAGTTGCATCATGGTAAAAATCCAAGACATAACCCAAGAAACATTTTACGGATGCTGTCAAAAGTAACCTTAAGGCTCTTAGTGTGAATGTTGAAGACTGGGAGCAGTTGATGGAAAATCAATCGGTTTGGAAAGAATTGATCTGCAATGATTGTAAAGCATTTGGAAGTCAGAGAATCAAACAAGCCATCTTGAAAAGTGCACTTCATAAACTTAAGTTCAAATCCCGCTTTTCTGCTTGAAAATATAACCCCTGCAGTAGGGTCTGTTTATCAAAACCAGTTACATGAGATCACATGAAAGCATATACTAACTGTACAAATAGCCATCTTCTGTAAAGAAGTGGCAATCATCATCATCATCATAAATACATATATATATATATATATATATATATATATATATATACACATACTCTTTTTTACTTGTTTCAGTCATTTGACTGTGGTCATGCTGGAGCACCGCCTTTTAGTAGAGCAAATCGACCCCAGGACTTATTCTTTGGAAACCTAATACTTATTCTATCGGTCTCTTTTGGCGAACCGCTAAGTTATGGGGATGTAAATACACCACCATCGGCTGTCAAGCGATGCTGGGGGGACAAACATATACACACACATACATACATATACATACATATATACGATGGGCTTCTTTGATTATATGTATTTATTTTCTAAGAGAAAATAAATACATATAATCATATATATATATATATATATATATATATATATATATCATCATCATCATAATTGAAGAGATAGCTTTCTTCTGTAAAGAAGTGGCAATCACCATATATATATATGTATCTTATATATAAATGGCGATTTCTGTCTGTCTGTCCATATGTCTGTTACAATCATGCTGCCCAAACCAGGGGAACCAATCTTCACTAAACTTTGTATACATGCTGAACTAATATCCAGTTCAATTATAGGCTAATTGGATTTCAATAAAAATCGATAATGAACTGACTACAAGAATTGGCCTATTACATGATAAAATGAGAGGGGTACAAAAGTGTTAGGTTCAGGGAAATGTGGCATAATGAGGGTGGCTGATATCAAGGAAGGGGAGGAGACAGGAAGAGATAAACACACAGGGAATATGAGAGACAGACAGGGACACTTCCATATATATGAAAGAGAGTTTTTTTTGTGTGTGTGTGCACGCGTACCTTCCTTATGCATTTGAAAACTGAGTTACTGATTTTGACGTACGGAGTATCAAAAGCACACACACACACTTTCTTTCTCTCTCTTGCTAAAACTCCTGTATGAATTATGTTGCTTCTTGCTATGTGCACATGCAAAATTACAGCTCAAATCCAATTGTAATCACCTTCTATTCTGTAATTCATTCTTTTTTAATGAGTGTAAAACCTGATCTTTGGAAAGCAGGTAAGTTTCTTTAAAAATGATGTCATTTACCTGTTGTTTCTAGCATGTCGGGTTTTCTGATTGTGCTCTAATATTTTTTACGTCTGCTATTTCAGTACAATTCTACACATGCATGAAACATCAGACAAAAGTGAAACATGGGGTGTTTTTAGCTTTTTGAAAGCAAGTAGGTGATGGGTGAGCGAAGTGGGGGAAGGAGCATTGAGTGTTTCTTGAAGAAAAATTAAATTTAATAAACAATAACTTCCATTATGCCAGTAATCCAGTTCAGTATATACCAGCTGTGCAGATTCTGCCCATAAGAAAAGGACAAATGATACAATCTGGCTGGGATGCATTGCTAGTGTGTGTATGTATGTATATTTTATTTATATATATATATATATATATATATATATATATATATATATATATACAGGGTGGGTGGAAAGTAACTAGGCGTTAGAAATTGCTTATAGAATTTTTAGTATCCCTGAAGTCATGACAAAAACATTTTTTAAACAGATAACACTCATGGGGATTTCATATTTCCAAGATGGTTGGTCGCTTGACTGTTCAAAAGCAAGCTAAAATAGCAGCATGCTTTGAAGTGTTGAATTCCATTGTTTTGGTTCAAAGATGGTGGTGTGCATGGAAAGTTAAGCATGCAACACTACGTCCAGAGACAATAAAAAGTTGTCATGCGAAGCTGATGACCAAGGGCTCGGTGAACGTCCAACCACATTCCAATCGGTGGAGAATGTGGCAACAGTGCAGTAAATGTTTAACCGCAGCCCACAAAAATCAATACGTCAAGCAGCTCATGAAAGTGGACTGACAAGACATAATATGTATGGGGTTGCATAATAAAGAATTGGATTTATGTCCGTGGAGTGATCACTAATGATGCTGATATCATGCCTCTATTCATCTTCCCACATGGCTTCAAACTCAACATGAAGGCCTACATCAAGTGCCTGGAGGAGGAAGTGCTACCCTGGGTCAAGAGGGTGGCTGCTGGAAGACCCTATGTCTGACAACAGGACTCTGCACCATGCCGCACAAGCAGGAGAACCCAGTCATGGCTGTCAGACAATTTCTGCAACCACATCACCCCTAACATCTGGCCACCTGACTCCCCAGACTGCAACCCCCTTGATTATTATATGTGGGGCACAGTTAAACAAGAGACCAATAAAACTCCTTGTAACATCAAAGATGAACTGAAGGCAAGTATTATGGCAGCATTCACCAACTTAAGCAAGGAGATCATCCAGAAGAGCTACAGAAGATTCTAAAAGTCATTTGCAAAAGGTTTTGCATATTTGGGGTCCATCCTAGTTTCCATAGCAACCCCACTTGCCTGTTTGTTAAAACTAACTGGAGGAAGAAAAGCAATTTGGGGTTAAGATGAGCTCAGCTAAACAGGAATTTTGTAGTGTTGGGTATAGGTAGGGAGAAAAAGTCTAGGAACTGCTTAAGGGCCGATAGGCCATAGTTGTAGGAAGTGACTGTGTAGAGTGATTTAATGTCTACACTGAAAAGAAGTTTGGATTGCCCAGGTAAAGGGAGAATGAGTTAAAGAGATTGTGTAACAGCAAGACAGTAGCTAATGGTAACAGCATTTTGTCAGTTACAGTTGGAAACAGTTGGGTAAAATTCAGGCCCCTGAAGGAAGACTCGTTGAGATATTTCGTTGAGTGATGCAGCCTAATAGATGGATGAAATTCATTGAATTTTGAAACCACAGGGAATAATGTTGAGGCGGAGTCTAAAAAAGTTTAAAAGGCTGCAGAAGAAAATTTAACATAAAAATAATCAGTGGAATATCGTAATGTGCTGTAGTAACAGTCAGGAGCATGGGAGAAAGATGGTAAGGAACAAATCTCAGTCAAGGTGTTTAAAATTAGGGATGGTTAAGAAGATGGTTTACAGAATTCAGATGATACATCAGCCAAAACAGAATCCAAAGAAATTGGTGGTGATCTGCATCAGCAAAATTTGTATTAGGCAGAAAAATCAATAGAAAGAGTACAGTGAAATTGGTGTGGGGAGTGAAAAATCCAATGTTTCATAACCATCCCACTCTCTTCCAAACCTTCATTGATCCTCTCCCCACACTTTCTCAAGCTCCCTATCACTGTCATCTCTTTCTCTATGTCATGGTGCCTTTGTCCTTTATCTTCTACTCACATTCACTTTTCAATCTGTGATAGTTCTGGATCACCCACTCCAATCTAACCGCATCACTTTTCTAGTCTGCCCCTCTTATCTTTTGCTCACTTAATCCTGACACTACTCCTTTCCCTTTTCCTGTGCCTTCTCAACAGCTATAATGTCTCGTTTGAAAATATTATCATCCACATAATATATATATATATATATATATATATATATATATATACATAAAATATATATCAATTTAAATACAGAACTGAAAGAGCTACTAATAGTTTCATGCTTTTATGATACCTGTACAGCTATATTTATAAAGTATGCCACGTATCTGAAAGCAAACTTTCAGGCTCTGTTTATGCATTATATATATATATATATATATATATATATATTATATATGTGGGAAATTCATTTTCCTATATTATTTGGTATCTACTACGTATGTGGGAAATTCTGTCAGTGGGTGTGTTAGTTTGCGGAGTTGTTAGCTAACTCCTCCTACATCGTTTTATCAATTTTGAAGACTCTTGACACGTGAGTAGAATTCATTTCTGGAAACCTAGTGGCATACTCAGATAGTTGAAGAAATCGATAATAGGGCCACTGGAAGGGATCATTATATATAACTAATATATTTTATTTTAACAGCCAAGGGAAATAACCCATTCATTTTCCTATATTATTTGGTATAAATCAAATTGAGTATGCTTATTTCTTAGTATTTGTACTGAATTATTTTCGCAATTTATCCAGTACTCCTATACAATAGATCCACTTATTTCGGTTAGTGACTTATTCATGAATATACTATGAATGACGATGCCTTTCATGTCACTTCAGCCAATCCACAAGCGCTGCATGAAGAACTGTTCTGCTTTAAGACAAATGCACTGTCAACACAAAGGTCACACTCTGTTCACATGTAGGAACACCTTAAAATCTACCTGTACATCTTGAAAATGGCCAGCGTGTATATTTCCCAGAAGACAATGCTTGAATCGTAGTTCTGAATCCATGAGAAACCACTCTGATAGCTTTCTTCAAATTATGCCAATTTGATCTGTTTGCCCAAACATTGTTGTATATAGAGGTCCCCGTATACTATACCTGGGCATGCAATAGATGGAACAGATGCAAGCAAGGAACACGCATCGAGGGCTGGGAAGAAGATGCTGTCTTCAGAAGTAAGGCCATCGGGTGGGTGTACACCGTGCACCCTAATCAGCAGGAGTGCTTCTTTCTGCATCAACTGCTACACACTATCAGAGGTCCTACCTCATTCACAGACCTTCGAAGACACAATGGGAAGTCTACATGACCTGTAGAGAAGCCTGCGCCAAACATGGACTACTGGAGGACGATGCTCACTGGGACCAGACACTGGAGGAAGCAGCACTAAGTCAACTGCGCCAGCTATTTTCTATCATGTTGATGACATGTGGCTTGCATGAACCTCACAAGCTTTGGGCAATCCACAAAACCAGCATGGTAGAGGACATCTAGAAAGGTTTCAAAGGCAAACCTCAGCAGAAATTGCCATGTTCAATAACGCCATTTACAATGAGGCATTACTTGACCTGGACACCCGAGTGCAAGCTATTGAAGGTCAAGGCCATTCCACATTTGGTTACTACATAACTGACTTCACAATTTGGGTATTCATAACTTATTGGGAATTCCTAAAAACTAGTTCCTGTGTAAGACAGTTCGGTATTCTCTGTAAATGCACAAAAACTGTTTTGAGGGCTACATACTTTGTATTGTTGTTATTGGATTAGCGAAACAATTATGAGAACAGAACCAAGGGATAAACCCCGCTTTTCCGGGAATTACTAGGTATGTCAGCTAGTATATATATGAAACATCCACTTTTGCATGTTCACAAGTAACATAATATTTCACCATGTTCAAACATGATTACATGGAAGCTTGAAAACAAAGCACACCCCTTGCCTGACAGTGACACTTGCTTACAACCACTGCCTGGTGTCATGGAGCTGAGACAATAAAATGAGCATGCACACATATACATGTATATTTTGTTTTGTTTTTTTGTTTGTCATTTTTCAGTGGCCATGCTGGAGCACCACCTTGAAGGGTTTTAGTCAAACAAATCGACCCCAGGACTCCTTTTTTTCTTAAGCCTAGTACTTATTCTATTGGTCTTTTCGCTGAACTGCTAAGTTACGAGGACACAAAACATACCAATACCACTTGTCAAGTGGTATCAAGGGAACAAACACAGACAAAATGACACACACACACACACATTACCAACATGCTCTAGTTAAGTTTGTGAGTGAAACGTCAATTATGTAATGATAAACCAAGTTATATCACTCGAAAAGATGCTTCTGCACTGCGGAGGACACTGGAATTCATTGTATAGTTTTCCATCCACAAAGAATGCGTTGTAACAATCACTGTGATAAATAAAGTTTCCACTATATTCTATCTTCCATATCACTTGTTTCTACTATACATATATGACAGGCTTCTTTCAGTTTCTGTCAACCAAATCCACTCACAAGGCTTTGGTCAGCTCGGGGCTATAGTAGAAGACACTTGCCCAAGGTGCCACACAGTGGAACTAAACCTGGAAATATGTGGTTGGGAAGCAATCATTTTACCACACAGCCATGCCTGTGCCTATATATATATATATATATATATATATATATATATATATATATATATATATATATATATATATAAAAACACACACACGTGTGTGTGTGTGTGTGTGTGTGTGTGCGCGCGCACAAACACAGAAACGTGTGTCGTATTTTACCTATTTCAGTCATTAGACTGTGGCTATGCAGGGGAACAGCCTTGAAGACTTTAGTCAAATGAATCAACCCCAGTGCTTATTTCTTCAGCTTGGTACTTATTCAAGTGGTTTCTTTGTAATGAACCGCTTAGTTAAAGAAACATAAACAAACCAGCACCGACTATCAAGTGGTTGTAGCGCACAAAGACACAGATAGCACACAAACACACACATATACATACAATACGATAGGCTTCTTTCACTTTCTGTCTACCAAATTCACTCACAAGGCTTTGGTCAGTTTGGGGTTATAGTAGAAGACACAAAACATGTCACACAGTGGGACTGAACCCACAACCATGTGGTAGAGAAGTAAACTTCTTACCATACAGTCATATACATGCATGCACATACACACTCGTATACATCACACGCACACACACATACATATACATATATATATATATATATATATATATATATATACACACACACACACACGTGCATACAAATGCATACGTGTGTTTGTGGAAATGTGTTATCCTTCACTTGGTAAAAGGAAGAAGGGTTAGTTTCAGAAAGGGCAAGCATGGGAATATGAACTAAAAAGGAATAGAATAAAAGAACACACATCATTTTTAAATGCTGGGCGAAAATAAGTTTAATACTTAATTTCATATATATTTTAAGAGCTTGTGTGTGTGAAATTGATAATTTACAATAAAATTTTTGTTTCATTTTCATTAAAATAACAATTACTTCAGAGCAAAACGTCTCCTTACAGTTCTCCTGCATGTAGCATCTCTGACAGTCACGCACTCCCAATCCATTTATTGTTTTAATTTTCCTCATTTCAAATACAAAAGACACAGAACAACCTAAGGAGAGACAACCTTCAATACTTCTTTCCATATCTTCTTTGGTCTCTTGCTTCCACAAGTTCCATCCACTTTAAGTGATCAGCACTTCTTTATGTAACTGTCCTCATCCATATGCATCATATGACCAAATCAGCAACTTTCTCCATCCTATTCTTATGGCAACTACATTTTTGATACTTCCTCCTCTACTACTAATTAGGTTACCTAGGTAGCAGAAGTTATCTACCTACTAAGACCTTGTTCTTTGCTAAGTTAACCTTAAGACCCTTTGATTCAAGGTTTTGTCTCTACACCTGGAATTTCTTTTCTGGTTCTGTTTCAGATTCTACTATGAGGGCACAGTCTTAAATTCCTTTGTTGTGGCCTGGAGGACTATGATGAATAGGAGGAGGCTGAGGAGCAAGCCTTGGTGAACACCTGCCTGTACACTAAATTTCTCACTGTACTCATGGTTAACTCTTACCTTACTAACAGTACCCCTGTACATAGCCTGTACAGCTTTCACAAGCCACTCATCTACCTCTGACTTCCTCAGAGACCACCATATCACACAGTGGGTACTCTATCAAAGGCTTTCTCCAAGTCAACAAATGCTCAGTACAACTTATTCTTAGCTACACACTTCTCTTGCAGTGGCCTAACTATGAAAACAGCATCAGTAGTGCTTCTCCCCAAGACAAAGCCAAACTGCATTTCATCTAGTCTAATTCTGTTCCTAAATAATTGGGTTATCACTTTCTCCATAACTTTCATTAACTGGTCCAGCAATTTAATGCCTCTATAATTCTGTCCAAAGCCTCTCCCTTACTCTCATAGCAGTTGACTATGATGCTGTTACACCAGTCATTGGGGATAACACTTTCCTAAATAACTTAATTAACTATACAGGTGACTAGACCAAATCCAACTCTACCAGGTATTTTAAGTATCTCAACAGGGATTCCTGACAGATCAGGAGCTTTCCTTGTCTTCATATCTTTAATTGCCTTATCTGTCATACTATTGTTAATTAAGAGAGTCGGTCCCTCTGTTGGGTTAACATGAGGGAAACTCCCTTTCTCTCATTCATTCTCCACATTAAATAGCCTTTCAAGCAGCAAGTCAACAAATAACCTTGCAGACAAGAACCACTCCTTGCACAGGTAGAAAGATGAAAGCCTGCCTGGTACAGTCATGTATACTGTCACAACTCCCTGCCCCAAATCATTCTTGAAGGCACAGTGGAGGTAGGGCAAAAGAGCAGTGAACAGAGGAAATACTGGTTTAACATCATCAAGGACTGCACAGGGCACAACACAGTGAAACTGCTATGAGTACAGGGAATAGTCCAATGGCTGACTATGAAAGCATCTAGAGTCTCACCCCAATGACTGGCTGCATCAGTTAAAGGATCTTGTTGATAATGATGAGTAGCTCTTCCACACCACTTCCTTTTCCAAATTACTAAGTGCAAGCATACCATTATCCATCCATACACACCTTGCACCCACATCTTGATTATCTGGCAGTCTGAAATACCTCACATCTCTCATCTTCAGACATTGGCAAACCTCTTACTTTATGCTTCTGCTCTAGTTAGATAAGCCTGACACCTAGTTTCCCTTTTAGCTATCTTATATGGTTCTTTGCCACCCACCACCTTTCCAAATCTGTCTCTTTTCTTTTGTGGCCCTTTCAACGTCACTGTTCCACCACCATGTCACACTTGCTCTGGCAGAAGCTTTGCCCCAACCACAGATTTTGTCTGTCACCCTCAGAAGATTGTCCCAGAAGAACTACCAGTTGTCCTCTATGTCATATGTCTCTATGTCTTCCTCCTTCTCATCAAAGACTTAATTAAGAACATCTCTAAATCTCTGCCCATTTGAAGGAACTTTGAGCTTCCATAACCCCTTTTTCCATATTGGTTTGTGTCTCTTTATGCTTCTATCCCTAAGTCTGAAGTCACTAATCTCTGTCGAGTTGTACATTCCTAGGAATGACTTTGCATTCTCAAAAATATGCCTGTCCCCGTTTCTGGTGAGAATGTAGTCAATTTGGCTAGTGTGCCCACCAGATTCATAGGTGATCAGATGGAAGGCTGGTTTCCTGAAGTTGATGTTGCAAACCAGTAAGTCATTTGCATCACAATACTCCAGCACCCTTGTCGCCTCCTCATTTCTAGAACCAAAACCACAGTCTGCATGCATTGTAGTGCTTTCCAACATAGCCATTGAAGTCCCCTGTCATGATGGGAATGTCATTGTCTTTTGTCGTCAATGTAGTTCACAGAAGGGATTCATAGAAACAGTTCTTCTGAATATCTGTGAGTTCAACATGTGAAGCATATGCAGAGAAGACACTGTTACATTAAACAAGACTATTCTTAGCTTAATGATCCTATCACACATGCTGACTATCTCAATCATGTTATCCACCCATTTCTCTGCCAGAATACCTACACCACCTTAAACATCATTACTGCCCACCCAGAAAAATTAGTATCTATGTCTCTTGTCTGCACTTAGTCTAGCTGGGGCTCTCCTCCATTGTATCTTTTGCACGCAGCACACACCTACATGCCTCAGCTCAAGCATTTCAACAATCTCACCAGACCTACCTTTCATTGTACCAATGTTGACTCTGACAGCTTTGAGCTGGCAGAATTGTTAGCATGCCAGGCAAAATGCTTAGCAGTATTTTATCCATCTTTACATTCTGAGTTCAAATTCCACCAAGGTTGACTTTGATTTCATCTTTGTGAGGTCAATAAAGTAAGTACCACTGGGGTCAATACAATCAACTAGCCCCCTCCCCAAAATTTCAGGCATTGTGGCTTTAGTAGAAATGATTATTATTAAAGCTACAATTAATGTTTGGCAATGCAGAAAGAGCCAAGCACTCTGTGATAATATATATTTCTAAAATATCATCAAAATCAGTGTACACGTACATACATAACCACACACACACGCACATATGTGTATACATGAACAATACATTAAACATAGAAATATACATGTGACGCCCACAGGATACTTACAGGCATACATGAACCCATATAATTACACACTCATTAAGCAATTCACCAATTGAAATATTGTCATCTGCAATATCTATATCTATACATATGTATTCACACACACACAGTGTGTATGTATGTATGTATGTATGTATGTATGTATGTATAAAACAATTCACAGATTGTAATATTGTCATCTGCAAAATCTATATATCATCATCATCATTTAACATTCATTGTCCATACTGGCATGGGCTGGACAGTTTGACCAGGGTTGGCAAGCTGGGAGGCTGTACCAGACTCTACTCTGATTTGGCATAGTTTCTATGGTTGGATGTCCTTCCTAACACCAACCACTCTGAGAATGTAATGGATGTTTTTACGTTCCACTAGCACAGGTGCCATTTGCATGACACCAGTATCGCCATGACTACAATTTTACTTGGCTTGATAGGTCTTCTTCTCAAGCACGGTGTAATGCCGAAGGTCTCAGTCATTTGTCATTGCCTCCATGAGCCCCAACACTCGAAAGGTACTTTTCACATGCCACCGGCATTGGTCAGCTTGCCTCTGTGAAGCCCAATGCTCAAAACGTGCTTTTTATGTGCCAGTTATGTAACACCACCATCAGCCATGACTACGATTTCATTTGGCTTGATGGGTCTTCTCAGCACATCACCAAATCTTGGTCACTAGTCATTGCTTCCATGAGGCCCAACGTTCGAAGATCATGGTTCACCACTTCCTCACATGTTTTCCTGGGTCTACCTCTCCCACAGGTTCCCTCCACAGTTAGAGATCAGCACTTCTTTACACAGCTGTCCTTGTCCATATGCATCACATGACCATACCAGTGCAGTTGTCTCTCTTGCAAACTACATCTGATACCTCTTATGCCCAACTTCTCTCTCAAGATGCTTACACTCTGTCATATATGCATACTGACATTGCACATCCGGTGGAGCATACTAGCTTCATTTCTTTCAAGCCTATGCATGTCCTCAGCTGTCACGGCTCATTTTTCACTACCATGTAGCATAGCTGTTCGCACACAGGCATCAAACAATCTGCTTTTCACTCTGAGAGAGAGACCCTTTGCTGCCAGCAGAGGTAAGAGCTCTCTGAACTTTGCCCAGCCTATTCTTATTCTCGCAGAGCAACCACCTCAGCTGCTAACTTGCTCACCTAGATATATATATACAAACATAACAGTATACATATAATTATGTGCACAAATTATTATCCCATGTATTACAATGTGTGGGCATGGTTGAGAAAAACACCAGCTACTCTGCCTGCAACACCAAGGCTGAGCTGCTAGCCAAGATCAAGGAGGTGCTCAAAGAACTTGTCAGGGACAGTGAGAGATGCATGCCGCAGGTATACCTCAGACAACAGAACATGTGCAACCTGTGGGAAGGTGTGCTGTTCAGTTGAAGGATTAAAAACACATGTTAAAATACTTAATACTGTGGCACTGATTCCTTCTGCCAGCCAGTACAATTATGTAACAAAATGTGCAAATCTTTGGCAGGACTCAACAGTCATATAAGGGCTTCACATTGCATTATCAATGACTCATTTCAATGATTCTTTCTAGCAATGGCTTTGCTGGTATACAAGAAAGAAGCATGCAAATGTGTAGATTAATGTATGCATATACCTGTATATATATGCATCTATTTTTATATATAATGTTGCATGGACCAATTTAAATTCTTAGTTACATATGTTTATTTATGTCTACAAATAAATAGCAGTGTACAAGCAATCATGAAATATTTCTGTATGTGTGTATTAGAGAAGTATAGTTTGCAAGAGGGATTTTCTGATACAGATGCATTTATAACATTTTTTTTAGACCGAAAGACCACAATGTGAATTATAAGGAATAATACAAGTTGATGGTCTGTACTTTTACTTTGTATTTCAATATTTCATGGTTAGGTATTTATGAGCCTCTGTTTGAAGTCTGAGTACACTTCTACCTTGACATACACAGTACTTTTACTATTAAATACAAGGTAAAATGCAAACCATCAACTATTATTTTTATAACTCATATTGTTTTGGCTTTAAAAAAAATTAAAAACTTACACACACACACTTAAATATATATATATATATATATATATATATATGTGTGTGTGTGTGTGTGTGTGTGTGTGTGTGTGTGTGTGTGTGTGTGTGTGTGCTGAAATGTGTGAGCGTATAAGAGTATTAATTAACTGCAAAGTTAAGTAAGTAATTCAAGGTCTCTGAGATTTCCATTCATTGCACTTTTCAGCTAAATTATAAACCAAATTTTCTCTATATGTACAAAAAATAAAAAATGATTGTTGAAAGGTGTGTGTGTGTGTGTGTGTGTGTGTGTGTGTGTGTGTGTGTGTGTGTGTGTGTGTGTGTTTATGTGTTCCAGCCATGTAGCTGCACTCATGCTGGAGCACCACTGCACAAATAACCTCTGAAGCTGGTGAGATTGATGCTATTAACATTCTGCTTGTAAGTTAATGGTTACAAGACATGTTCTAAAAAGGGAGAACTGAGCACAGCATCCCTGAAAGAGGGATGCAACATAAGTAACAAGAGTAGATGCGATAACTGAATCAAGAGTCATCAAGAGGAAGTGGCATGAGGCCAATCCATCAGAAGATTCCACTAATTATTGGGGGTGAAAATTTAGATATTTTGTATAGATAGCTTGAATTACTACTGTGAAATATTGAACCATGATTAGAGATGATGGAGATTCTTAATTTTAACATATACAAGCAGACAGACATATATACAGACTGATATGCATATAAACCATCACACACACACACATGCTCATATTTAAATAAATAAGAATACTCACACATATATATTCTCATCACAGTGTTTTAAAACAAGTAAAAACATATATTAGTTCCTCACAATTTCAACAAAAAATCCGTTACTGTTACTAGACTGCATAAAGTCAAATGTCCAACACAGATTTTTACCTCTGACTAACACAACTTAATTTTTTTTTTAATGTTCTTATTAGTTTACCTTTTTTTTTTGCCTTTAGGTAAACATTAAAACAGGTATAGTCAGAAACTAAGCTTCTACATCATCAACAATAGATTTTCTTTTCTCATGAGTAGAATGAGAAGCTATAATTATCATTGGCTGGTATTTATGTCATTGTTAATACGGATCAGCAATCAGAGAAAATCAAAATCTGAAATTAAGCCTACCTAAGTGATGCTCACCTCTAGCTCTCAAAACCAAAGTTAAAGATTAAAAATCTTTACATAAAACTAACCAATGAACTGTTTCTTTTTACTATTATAATATCTATTTTTCCTCGTTTTTAGAAGATATTTTGTAATTACTTATTTTCAGAATTCAAATTCATTTTAACTCTTCCTTTTGCATTTCAGTATCAGTTCAACCAATTCTACTTCTCCCTAGAAGAAATCCATTCTGTAAATACACTGTAAGCAAGGTTACAAGGAGCCAAGCATATGATGGAGGTTTGATTCTTCCTTTTACTTCATATTATTAAGCTGAAGTCATTATCTATTACCTCAACTACCAATATTCTAGAGAAAGGCATCAGTGACACATCTCCACGCTCTGTATTCAAAATATATCAATATATCATGATTTTCTTTTACTTCAAAATTTAAATCTTATAGGAGTTGACTGCTATTTAACACTTGAGCCTGCATAATAAATCAATGTAATCAACTACACAACTCATCAGGAGAAAAGAAAAAAACCTGGTATTGCTAAGTGGCAAGTACTGTAGAGCAAGAGGTAAGTTGGTCTGTGGTCTGCATGTGCAATTCAGTTTCTTGCTAATTTATTTCACTTACACAGTAAATGGCTTTGACAAAGATAATCGTTACCACATGGTTTCTTTACATGTCCAGTATATACATATATATATATATTCCTGTGCTCAACTAAAAAAAAATTGTAATTACTGCTGACTAATACCAGACAATATCACAGCTAATACAATATAATATTTCTGAGTTCAAATCTAACTTAGGATGACTTTACTTTTTATTAAATGAAAAGTTTCTTCTTAGTAATGGAATTATCAGATAACAAAAGCTCTCCACCCAGCACAGCTGCAATGTTGTAATGAGTCTGCTCACATGACAGATCCGCTTCCACAGGCCTTTCTTGCTACCTACACCTCTTCTATAGCTTTCAACTAAGAGAAGCTCTCACTGGGCATGCAGAGCACATGGTTGAGCATTTTCTGTCACCCCATGGCAATGATATCTGTAGGTTACTCAACCAAACCCTTTCCATGATTTATTTGTGATGTCACATCATGAAATTTTTAGTATGATCCTTAAGCAACACCTATGGAAGACCTCTTCAATTCTATAGATATTGCTAGTCTTTTCCCACATCTTAGTCATAAGCTGCTGTCAATATAATGTATTAAGTATATACCATTCACCTGAAAATACTTCTTTTTACAAATAACTAATCAAATGAAAATTTGCCTTCCAACCTTCCAAAAAGTAATAAAAAAGTGGAGAAGTATCAATAACATATTAGGATCATTTCAATAAATCAGTAATGAACCAATTTTGATTCTTAACTGAAACGGTTTCACTTATATTACAACTCAAAAAGTATAAAATAAAACAATTTTCCCATTTCTTTCATTTAATCTACGGCCCCATATGAAGAAATGAATTGTATAATTTGAAGGAACAATTACTGAGTTTAAAGGTTAAAATACTAACTTTATTCAAATTAAAACCATGTGAGGTATCCTTAATAAGCTGCGAAATAGTTACATTTTGTAGCTTATTAAGGATATAGGGACTAGAGAGAGAAAGTGACTTGGATGTTAATGTACAGAATTAGTTATCCCAATGTCACATGGTTACATGCATTGTCATGGCTATCATACTAACACAAGATCCAGAAGTATCTTTTGATACAGATGTGCATTTGCTTGCATTCATTTTTTTCTTTTCTGTTACATTCAAACACAGGGTGGCCTCATATTCTGTTACCAGTCACTGTCTCAATATTTTTGGTACCTTATTCTATAACCTACCACCCAACTACTAATAAGAGTGTTTACCTAGGATTGGAAATAAATATTTCTATTATCCTTATTCCTCTTCACAGAGCTCTGCCGTCTTTATTTCCAGCTGTTTTGGTCTTACACAGATGAAAGACTAATTTTTTATTGGTCAGACCCCAGGCTATCACAGCTAAATAGATTCATAGTTGTAATTCACTTCAGCACTGCAAATATTGGTATCAAAACAAGACTAACTCTTTGGGTTGATCTAAATCACTTTGATGATACTACAGAGTTATATAATTTAGTCTCTGCTTTTTGTTACTTTCTAATTCTATATTCCATCTCAACACAAGTTGACTCTAAAAAGATATTTTACTCAACCATTTTTCCTATTGTACATATGACCAAAGAAGCCTCTGTATGGTCACTCACTCTACCAGAAATTGTAGCCGAATCTGCTTTAAATTGTACCTTGTTTTAATAAAGGAAAAGACCTAAGATAATCTATCGCAAATAACAATAAGCTTGAAAAGATGAATTGGTTTCAAGTGCAATGATTTGACCATGAGTATACTCAGTCAAAGCCAAATTTGGGGCTCAAGGAAAACACACACACACAAATTTGTCTTAATCGCAAATACAAGAGCAAATAATCTGACATTCCTTCTGATGTTCAACAATTCTGCCAAACCAACGCCTTAATCGTCAGCATTGTTTATAATAATATTAATTACAATAACAATAATCGCTTCAAATTTTGGCACAAGGCCAGCAATTTTAAAAGAAGTGGTTAGTGGATTACATTGACCTCCAGTAATTGACTGATACTTACCAATGCTATTTGCTCTAAAGGAAAGAAAGGCATAGTTGACCTCGACAGGACTTGAACCCAGAACATAAAGAATAAGAAATATGGCAAAGCATTTTGTCCAATACTCTAATGACTTTACCAATGTACTACATTTTAATTTCTAAAATAGGCACAAGGCAAGCAATTTTGAGGGAGACGTACAGTTGGCACGTGACTAGTATTTTATTTTATCAATTCCAGAATGATGAAAGGCAAAGTTGATAAACATTTGAACTGAAGATGTAATTAAATACTATCAGGTATTCTATCCCTTACACGAGACTCTGCTATCCACAGCATGTAAGGAACATCTTTATTGGATGGATGGAAGGCAAAGATGATTCTGAAAGGATTTGAACTCACTATATAAAAGACTGTTTCATTAAGTACTGTACTGTTTTTACCACTGACCTAATTTTGGTACACGACTGCTTATTTTAAATGATAATATAAATTATTGATTCTGGGAAGATGAAAAAGAAGGATCAACCCTGGTGATATTTGAACCCAGAACGTAAAGGAATGAAAGATATACATTACAACTACGATGACACTAATGAGGATTTCAAAGATAGGTACAGCACCACACATTGGTGAAAGGAATATAATTGATTCAACCAATCCCAGTACTTCATTGTTGCTTTATTTTATTGACTCTGAAGGATGAAAGGCAAAGTTGACTCTGCCAAAATTTGAACTCTAAATATACAGATATAACTAAATAATGTAATGGCACCTTGGGGAAGTGTCTTCTACTTTAGTCCCAGACCAATCACAGCCTTTTGAGTATATCTGGTATACGGAAACAAAAAGAAGCCTGCCCTGTATATGTACATGTGTACATACTCTATCATGTATGTGTTTGTTGGTCACCACCACTTAATTGATGTTGGTGTGTCTACATCCCCAGAACTAAGTGGTTCTGTAAAATTCACTGAGAAAGTAGGTACCAGGCTTAAAAAAGTAAGTTCAAGGGTCAATTTCTTCAGCTAAACTCTTCAAGATGGTGCCCCATTTTGGCTGATAGTTAGCAAGGTGAGACACACATAAGAAAGAAGGAAACAAAGGACTACTGATGAGGTCACAGAAGTGTGACGAAAGAACTCTGGCCGAAATAAGATTAAGATTAAGATTAATGTAATATAAAGCTGAAAAAAAAAAAAAAAAAAAAAAAAAAATTAACACCAAATATACAGTGCGTGTGTTTTTATTGGCTAAACTGGCAATATGACCATCCCCAAGTACAACAACATCTGTTTCAACACACGATTTCACATAAAAAATCTTGCAAAACAAATATATATATATATATATATATATATATATATATATATATATAATATTTGTAAATAAACCTGGAGGCTTGATAAGTTACAGAGAAAGTCTTTTTTATACAATAATAACTATATAATAATATATCATAATAATAATATATATACTCTGATTAAAGTGACATTATTAAACAATTGACTGAAAAATGATGAGCTTATGCAGGCTAGAACCGAACCCACATATCAACACTAACATGGCTCCATGTGCATCTGATTGAGCCAGAATGCTCACCCATAAATTTCAGTCAAATTTTATGTATAGGTACTTAACTGTCTAGTACTACGTATAATATTTGTAAACAAACCCAAAGGCTCAATAAGTTATGCTCTTTCTCCATAACATCACTAGTGATCATTCCAAATACTATGATGCTGGCTGGATATTTGATTTTTATCACTCTCAGTACATGTTTTAGGGACACAGTAAGCCAACGGTTGTTCTGTGTGTTCATCATCTGATCTGGCAGAAATTTTCCTCATCTCAGAAAAACCAAAGTATGTTCGGTTGGAGGGGATGCTTCAGTTTGTTCAAAAGCTTCATAGCACAGTCTTTCCTTTTGTCCTTCATGGCTTGGGATAAAAATTGGCCCTTTCTCATCTTATATGCCTTTATGTACTACCTGCCTGATAAGAAACTCAGACACTCTCATGTCCTTGGTGATGGACCTGAGTGATATAGAGGGATCATTGTCAATCATTGCCTGGATCTCACCAACAAATTCAGGAGTTTTTTTCTTATTGGAACAATAAGACCGAGTTTTCCAAGCTGCCATACCTTCGCAATCACCATTAGACTCATTCAACTCTTTCTGAATCCTCTGCACTGTCCTCAAACTGACACCCAAACACTCTGAAATCTTCATATAGGAGCTCCTGGTGTGAATGCCAAGTGGTACATCATTCCAAATTTCTGGCAGACTGAATTGTGTCATGGTGCTGTTTTTCTCACAGATGGTGCCCAACTGACTGTACTATACTGTGTAGTCAACAAAATCAAAAACAATGCACGAAATTTAAAATATAAAATGACAACAATTTACCCATCGCAACCTATATATATATATATATATATATATATATATATATATATATATATATATTTATAGAAAAGAAGTTTGAAAACGCCACTATATCAGATAAATTTTGATTTTAATTTTCTCAGAGATATTTTACGTTTCGATTCTTTTTGAAAAAATGAATCTTATCAAAAAAAGACATTTTTAAAATTAAAATGAAAGAAAAGTTCATAATTATTTCTTACTAGTTTCAACAGAGTCCACGTGGAAGCGTTTTATGTGTGGGAACATAATGGCTGTCTTGTGCATTGACTACAATTGTTGGGTGTAGTAGTAGTAGTGACCGTGTTGGTAGTGGTATATATATATATATATATATATATAGGCGCAGGAGAGGTTGTGTGGTAAGTAGCTATAGGCGCAGGAGTGGCTGTGAGGTAAGTAGCTTGCTTATCAATCACATGGTTTCGGGTTCAGTCCCACTGCGTGGCACCTTGGGCAAGTGTCTTCTACTATAGCCTCGGGCCGACCAATGCCTTGTGAGTGGATTTGGTAGACGGAAACTGAAAGAAGCCTGTTGTATATATTTATATATATGTATATATATGTGTGTGTTTGTGTGTCTGTTTGTTCCCCCAACATCGCTTGACAACTGATGCTGGTGTGTTTACGTCCCCGTAACTTAGCGGTTCAGCAAAAGAGACCGATAGAATAAGTACTAGGCTTACAAAGAATAAGTCCTGGGGTCAAGTTGCTCGACTAAAGGCGGTGCTCCAGCATGGCCGCAGTCAAATGACTCAAACAAGTAAAAGAATATACAGCCATGACAGAAGTAAATAGACACCCCATAAAACATTGTTTTATGCTTATTCTAACTTGTAATCGTTTATATTTTTTATTAATTGACATTTTTATGTTTCAGATTCTATATGTGACTGTTTACTCATGCCATATACAAAAGAAGCCTTGGAACTGTCTGAATTTCAAAGAGGCCATATTGTGGTCACTCTGAAAGTGGACATATTTAGCGTAAAATTGCAGAAAACCCTGAATTCCCACTTTCTACAGTTAATAAAGTGATTGTGCAATTCACCAGAGAGGGGAAGGAGTCCACATCACCTCGCCTAGGTTGACCAGTGCCCCCTGACAGAACCCTTCTCTTCATTAAGAGAAGTGTAGAGGATAATCCTCATTGCAAGGCCTCTGACATAGCAGAACAAGTTGGTATCAATCCCAGAACAAGTGTCAAGTATCTCCACAAACTTGGTTACTAAAGCAGAGCAGCAAGGAGGAAGCCACTTCTTTGACCAGCCAACATCAAGCAGAGAAAATACTGGGCCAGTGAGATGGTGGAGAGGCCACTAGCATTTTGGGACAGTCATATTCTCCAGTGAGTCCAGATTTGCTGTATTTTCTGACATTGGTTGAGTGTGGATCTAGAGACACTGTGATCAAGAATTTGATGTTAAAAGATTGCAGCCAACAATGAAACATGGCAGTTATTCTGTGATGGTCTGGAGAGCAATTTGGAGCAATGATCGAACAGAGCTGGTGGAGTGTGAGGGAAACAAACTCAGATAAATATATGTCCATATTGCAGAAAGGACTCCTTCCAATCTTCTCAAGTGGTGAAATGATTAAAAAAAAACTCTTTATTTTTGGAAGATAGGACTCCTTTTCACATGGCTAAAATGACCCAAGATTTGTTGGAAGAGAATGGCATTAAAAAGCTTCCATGGACAAGCCAGTCACTCTATTGAACACCTCTGGGGCATAATGGATAGGACACTTTATAAGAAGAAAGCATCTTCAAAGCCAGATTTTTTGAGATTATTGCATAAACTTTGCAAAAAATTCTGAAAGAGAATATTTGTCATCTGATCAGTAACATGCTTAATAGGATTCTTGCATTGAAAAATGCAAAGGGCATCTCTACTAAATATTAAATATTCACATTATAGCAATTAATAATTTGAATGTATAATTTCAGATTTAAATAAATTTAAATGATACGGGTGTTTACTTGTCATGTGTGTGTGTGTGTGTATATATATATACGCACACACATACATATCATATATATATTATATGTATACTCTTTATTGTATACTTCTTTACTTATCTATTTGTTGATAGGATGACCACTATTATTCCCTACCACAATAGGAGAATCTCAGACTTTGTGTCTCTATCACATATCCTTCTCACAATATAGCAGGCAGATAAAAGGCAGTTAAATAAGTATGCAAAAATGGCTGCGTGAATTGCTTCCATAATTGGGATGCATGAATAATTTGACCTTGGATACATAATAGGCTCTTCAGTTTATTTCTTTTATTAAAAATAGATAATATTGCTTTATATATATGATTCACTTCTATGAAAAGGTTTCTCCAATGTCAACTTCTGGTATTGATGTAGCAATGGCGAAATTTTCCGTTTTCATTTGTGAAATCTCTCAGTTTCTATTTTAATGTTTTCATTTCAAGTTTTAATTTAATATTTGCAAAATTCACAAATTTCGCTTGAATCTGCACACTTCACTAATTTCAGTAGTTTTTATTTATTTACTTTTTGCATGCCGTGTTCAGCTCTATGTATTTGCAGTCAGTCACACACGGACATGTGTTTTTGTATGTATGTTTGTGTGCATGTGTGTGAGACAGAGAGTGATGTCTAAGTGGCACTCACTCACTCACTCTCTCTCTCTCTCTCCCTCTCACACACACACACACACAAAATGTATGCATGTTTATGTGTGTGCGTATACATAACAAACTCATTCACTTGCTCTCTCTTTCTTTCTCTCTCTCACACACATGTCCATTTCATCTGATGTTTGATACTGTATGTATACATGTCTGTGTGTGTGTGCATGCAGCATTCCACATTCGTTATTTATTTCAATCACTTTTGTGAAGATATTCACGTAACTCATTTTTTCCCATTTAATCCCCATTTTAATTTTCAAAAAGTTTCCCAAAGACGTAGATGATCAGTATTCTACAGTGAAGCAAAGACAAGTACAGGTGGCTGGATTCAATGTTGATGTCTGCAACTCTGTTATCTCTTTTAAGTATGTTTGCAAATATATAAACAAAGGCTTAGATGGTGCAACATACAATCTTATGCAGAATGGCAGATAAATAAAAATGACTAAGTTGCACAGTATGACAGAGTGAGATACATCAGTACCAATGAGGCCTTTTTAGCGCATCTTCAATTTTCCCATTCATGAGAAGCACCCAACCATCATTCATCTGAGTGTCCATCTACAGAATGACCACAGGGTTATCTTTACAAAACAAACAACCTTGCAACAAGCATCTGTGTGAAAAGAAACTACCCTTACTGCCTTTTCTAAGTTGTGTCAAGTAGATGGAGATGCAAGAAAACTCCTATTCCCACAATTACCCAAGTATTACACCTGGAGAAACAATAACTGGCACAAAAGGAAACGTGGGGTTGATGCTCTTGCAAGAGTTTATAGTGTCCACCCAAACCAAGCAGAATGCTTCTACTTATGGCTCCTTTTGCCTGAAGTACGTGGTCCCAAACTAGTCCAAAATTCGAGAAGGGTAGATGGTCATGTGTGTGAAACTAATAGGGAAATATGCTATCAACAAGGTTTTTTTTTAGAAAATGATGAGCATTGGGACCTTGCATTGACTGAAGCATCAGAATCAGATTCTCCAAGGAAACTCCGTAACCTTTTTGTAATTATACTGAACATGTATCAACTTGGCAGTCCTCTATAGCTTTGGATGAAACATTGTGAGGACATGGTTGAGGACATAAATTATGCAGTTCAACAGGCAAACCCAGATATCAATATTCAGTTCTCGGAAAAAATTTTAAACTAAGCACTGATTGAAATTGAGGATCAGGTCTTGGCCATGGGAGGCAAAATCTTGCAAGAGTCTGGCTCTGGACGGCCAAAAACAAACTGTCAAATTAGTGATTTAACTTCAAGAGTATTTGCAAGAGAGACAAATCATGACATCACAGAGTTGGCTGCATTTGTGAATGAACATGAGCCTAAACCTCTTCCAGAACGATGTTGTACCTATGATAAAATTATTTCATCAGTCAGAGAAAAAAGCGGAGGAATTTTCTTTCTTGATACTTCTGACGGCACAGGTAAAACATTTATAACATTGCTTCTCTCCAAGGTAAGGCAACAAAAAAGAATTGCAGTTGCTGTAGCATCATCTGGCATTGCTGCCACCATTCTCCAAGGAAGATGAACAGCTCCTTCTGCTTTTAAATTACCACTAAGCCTGGTCACAAATGACAGTCCCATTTGTAACATAAGCAAAGGTTCAGGTTCAGTAAAAGTGTAGTGCCAATACCACTTGATCATTTGGGATGAATGCACCATATCCCATAGAGGTGCAATGGAAGCTCTTGATAAGACCTTATGGAACATAAAAGGTAACAATAAATTTATGGGAGGAGTTACATTAGTTTTATCAGGAGACATTACCAGTCATTCCGAGACAAACAAGATCTGATGAAATAAAAGCATGCATTGAGTCTTCACACCTATTAAATAAAGTACAGAAATTCTCCTTCAATGCTAATGTATGAGCTTTATTACATGAAGACCAATGTGCAGAACGGTTTTCAACCTGGCTCCTCCAATTAGGAAATGGGAAAGTACCATTTGATGGAAATGGTGATATTAATTTGGCTCATATTGCTATCATGGTGAATTCTCCAGCTGAATTGAAGAACATGGTATTTCCAGACTTAAGTTATAATTCACATAAATGGTTGTGTGAAAGGGCAATTCTTGCTTCAAAAGGTGAAATAGTAGCAAGGATTAATCATGAATTAATGAATAAGATTCCAACAGTCATTAAAGGAGTACAAATCAGTTGATTCAGGCCTTGATGAAAGTCAAGCTGTCCATTACACAACAGAATTCCTCAATTCTCTTGAGCCATCTGGAACTCCTCCACAATGTGATAGAAGCTACCATCATCACTGGATGTGCCTCTGAGGAAGAGGTTTTCATTCCAAGAATTCCAATCAAACCAGCAGTCATGCCATTCGAGTTCAAACAAACACAATTCCCAGTGCGACTTTGCTTCGCAATGTCTACTAATAAAGCACAAGGTCACATTTTGAAATCTAATGGCTTGCAATTAACTGAGTCTTGCTTTTCTCATGGTCAACTTTATGTTGGTTGCTCCAGGGTGGTAGTTTGCAAGACTTATTTGTCTATGTTTCAAACCAGAAAACAAAGAATTACCCAAAAGCTCTTAAGTAATTTCCTTCAATATATGTGATGGAATTTATCTCCCTTCGTAAAAGTAGTTTCTTTCGTTTATTATAATTATTATTATTATTATTTTATTTTGTTGCATAATGAATTCAGAATTGATTTCCCAATTGAAGACTAAATTGAAATTAGAATAACACATTTCTATACAACATATTTTGCATTTTTCTTCCAATATGTAAGGAAAACAGTTCTATATTTAAGAAATGAGGAATTATGTACATTATTTATATTTGATGGATATTTGTCCTCATCTTGTTTGTTGGTGACACAATGTTTTGGCAGATATACCCTCCAGCCATCATCAGGTGTCTTGTGGGAAATTTTGAACCTGGGTTCTCATTCCTAAGGTATTTTTTGATGTTGTTATTATTATTAAAGTCACTGCCTGGAATTGAACTCGGGATCTTGGGGTTAGTAGCCCATGCTCTTAACCACTATGCCATATGCAAACAGGCATATGGCGCAGTAATTAAGAGTGCAGGCTACTTACCCCAAGATTCCGAATTCGATTCCAGGCAGTGACTTTAATAATAATAACAACATCAAAAAATACCTTAGGAATGAGAACCCAGGTTCAAAATTTCCCCCAAGACACCTGATGATGGCTGGAGGGTATATCTGCCAAAACATTGTGTCAACAACAAACAAGATGAGGACAAATATCTGTCAAATATACATAATTTAAATAATGTATGTAAGGAACAGTTTCAATCCTAGGCAATACTGGGTACCTCTGCTAGTATATGTGTGTAGGTGTATATATATACATAGACAAATAGAGAGAAAGAGAGAGATACTGATTGTGAAAGAAAGTGGGAGATTTGTTGATCTAAAAGTTGAATTATTTCCCATAGCAAATTATATTTCAGACAATATTCCCAAATTCGCTTTACTTGAGGGCACACCATTTCAGAGCCTTTCAGGGCTAAACACACACATATAACCACATACACTTGCATTTATATAGTAGAAGATACACACACACACATAAAAATAAGTATATCTGTGTATATATATATATATATCTTTGCCACATCCAGTTTGGCAGCCTGATGTTTATCCTACAAGCCCAAGTTTGGTCTGTGGAACCTGTGACACAGCATCTCTTCTTGTCTGGTTCTGTTTTCCACACCAGAACTTTAAACTTCAGGCTTTGCTTAGAGGACAAATATTTTCTCCCTCCAGCCTACACCTGATTCAGCTTCATTTCATCACTTCTCCTCTTGTATTACTTCCCACTACATATACCCACATAATATGCTATGCCTTCGTATCACGCATACACACAACAAAAAGAAAATACATATGTGCATACTAACACCTCTCTATATTCACACACTAATTTGCTCTGAATACATGCTTCACAGCATAATGTGGTTGATATATGCAACGTTATGCACACATACATATGATTAGCCAACAAATACACTCTCACAACAGAATAACAGATACACATGTTTACATACACAGCCACCAAGTTTAACACTTCATACTACGCTCTAAATATGATGCAACAAATACACACACACACACACACACACACAATTACTCTTTCATAAAGACCCCCTTCAGGGAAAGGCAAAGGCCGATACAGCTTGGCACCAGTGACATCACAACTCATTTCAACAGCTGAGTAAACTGGAACAACATGAAATAAGGTGTCTTGCTCAAGAAGACAACACACAGCCCAGTCTGGGAATCGAACTTACAACCTCTTGATTGTGATCCTGACACTCTAATCACTGAACTATACACCTTACACTTACATACCCTCACACAAACACTTATACCTGCACACACATTATTCACCTCTCAATTTTTTGGACAACTAACTCAGCTGGTCTACAGCTTCTGGTCAGTCAATGCAATGACTACCATGTAAGACCACCACATGTGGATGACTATGCCTGGACTCTTCCTTTCATTTTTGTTTTTCTTTTTCCTCTCTTTTCCTCTTATTCTGGAGAAAGACAATGTCTGAAACATTATAACTGACAATTTCTACTTTTCCAACCATCAAAGCAATCAATTTTTGTCCTCTTCCTCAACCAAAGAAACAACAATGTCCAACAAACTGGTGACGATGACCACAACAACAGTAACATCAACAGAGGTAATTCCAGCAACCACAATAAAAGTGGTAACAACAACAACAACAACAACAACAAAAGCAGCAGCAACAGTGACCACAACAACAACAACCACAGTGACAACAACATCAACAACAATGGAAGGAAAGAAGAAAGAAAGAGAGAAACAATGAATGGATATATGTTAACCTTCCATACTATGGAGTTAGAATAGAAAACAAGATAAAGAACACATCAGAATCACAAGATGGGGTCACACCCTTAGACACTACCTTTCTCACACCTGACACCACCAACATTGTGGTGGGGATTTCTCCACCCCTAGACTGACAAGCAGGATGGATGCAGTCAACCTCAGAATAAAGGAGGCACACTTCATTAAAAAGAGACCACCCAGCCTTAACCTCCAGAATGCTTTCAGAGCCTTTAATGAAACTTTGTTTTTTAGGGTTTTTTGAAGTTTGTGTAGTGTATTAAAATTTCACCCTTTCACACTTCACTTTTTCAATTGTTCTTTTTCTCCATTTTTTTTTTTTTTTCCCTTCTCTTCTCGTCTTATTTATTCACCACTTGGTCTTAAGTATTTTTAAAATCTCTTAACTTAATTTTCCCTGGTTTATTCAGTTATAATATTTCATCCTCATCCTTTACCTTCCTAACCTTTCCAACTATAAATAAATATATATATATATATATATATATATATATATATACACGCACACATACATACATACATACATACATACATACGTACATACATACATACACACACAAATGTGCATATACACAGAAGTAAAATTTTACTATAATGAATACGAATATTAGGAATTTTTCAGTATATTGAACATTTTCCCCCACTACTTAGCCATTACCCAAGTCAAACAAAATTAAAATGGAATCATTACAATGAAAGAAAAGGGAACCCCAGTTGCCAAGATTTCTTGCAACAAAGACTGGGGGGAAATGTTTGAGGAAATAATCCTGCAAAATTAGAAAACAAACCTGTAAATATAGAATATCAATTGTGGCATGCACAATGCAATGAGTATAAGCCCAGTCACCTTAATCATGAGTAAGACAAATATATCAACATGCAGCTGTGTCAGACATGAGCACTAAATACAAACTTGTGTTTGTTAGTATCATTTTCTTGACATTCTGAAATGGAAATTTTGCAAAAGCAAAGCAAAACAACCCAACTCACTTTGTTGATGCACTAAAAATATGCAAATTTCATTAGTCAGGTTAGCATGGAAGTAATTTATCATTTCCTCAAGGCTGAGTAAAGGATGATAGCATTCCAGAAGTGACCACCCCTTCCCTTCTTTAAATTCAAGCTTCACCTCAAATAGAGTATGAATAAAAATTTCATGCAATTTCTGTTAAAACAGTTTAATATTTTTTATAGAAATATAATAATATTCAAATAGTAACTACACATTATGATACTTCTTTCACCATGTCTAAAAATAGATAGAACAGTACAATTCAAAATCAAAAAGTGAAATACAGTACATTGTACTTTTCTTTTTTTACTCTCCCAAAAAAAGGACACATTAGATTGAGAACATTTGATCTTGAAAAATATCAGATGGTTGGACTATGTATGACCATAGAAACCAGCTTGGGGGTCAGTCTTCATAAATAGTATTTATTATTTTTAATGTTGATTCATGTTGTTTTCTATTAATTTTCTTCTTATCATGCATCAAAAGGTAATTTGTTGACATATCTTTAAATTTTTATACAGCAATGCCATATTGCACAAATAAAGATTTTGTGAGTTAGCTAAAATTACCCTATATTCCTGTAATTGTTTCTATTATTGGACAGTGACCATACTGGAGTACCACCTTTGAAAGTTTTAGCTGATTACGTTGAGACTAGTACCTTGATACTCATTTTACCAACATTCTAAATGGAAAACAAGTGGTTTGCTAAGAAGGTGTAACTTGGAATACAACAAACTATTTTGCTTTAATATACCAGTTTTGCTTGCCCCTGCTGCTGTATGCGTGCATGTGCACAAAAACTGTGGAGGGATGACAGGCTACTAAACAGTTTCTATCGGATAACACATACATACAAGGTATTGGCCAACCTAAGGCCATAGGAGAACATACTTATTTAAGATAAATGCACATTAAGATCAAATTGGGAGTCACCCATTTATTATAAAAACACAGGCTTTTGCTAACTGGAATAGTTGCTAATGAATACCTGGTGTTTAGATACCCATTATACATCCAACAATGCAAATGTGTTATGGGAATGGTATCTTAAGCGCAAGTGGTATGTGTATAGATGAAGCTCATAAATTGCTATTCAGTAATTCAAATCTATATTTCATAGCCACTGGATTCTAAAAGTGCAGTTTAAAAAGCAGTTTGAGCTAATTTTCAAGAACAATCTTTTTTTTCTTTTTTTAATATGAAACATTTTATACATCTAATATTTATCATCATCATCAAAGTAGCAATATGATGATTGGTCTGATCATATGTCATCTTCAAATATTTTGTGGATATAGTATTCTTTTCAGAGACTGAACCTCATAAACCTATTCATGAGAATATGAGTTAACTGGGTCACAGTCCTTCCATTCCATACTTTACTACAGTATCAAGTCACTGTGCAGTAAAGATGACTGGAGACAATACATATTCTGTATCTTGGTGTAAATAGAAGAGCAAGAGTAGTTGTCCAGGATAACTATTATATTTTGCTAAATCAAATTAACCTTTCATAAACTTCAGTATTTTCACAGAGCAACAGATTCATAAATAATTTCTTTTGTTTAGGAATGGAGGTAAGAAAAGTAGTCGAAACAAAGTTACAGTGAAAGCACTTCTACAATCTAAACAATAGCGGAACTTGAATACAGGAAGTACACTACAGAGTTGTACCTATGTACCTATGTACTGTACTAGAATAAAATTAGGTGAGCTGACTTCAGGAAAATTGTCTTGATAATCAATTCAATAGATTTTACTTTTTATAAAAGACTATGAAATTTAGTACATCTTTGAAAATGATTAGAATAACATTTTAAATATGTAATTTGTACAACTTCAAAATAAGAACGATAACAGAAAAGTAACCAGAGATTGAAATACCTGAAAAGAAATTTGATGCACTTCTGGTTCTTTGTACTCTTTTTTTTAATATAATTAATTAGTTAAAAATTAAACAAAAAGGTTTTATGATAACTTATAATATCAAAATACTAATAAAAAAAGATATAAAAAAATAATGAAAACATTACTAATATAAAAAAGATATTAAAAAAAATAATGAAAACATAAATTTCACAATTTTAAATTCTTCAAATTTATCTTCAAAATGCTTTCAAAAGTATAATGAAAACTGGTATCAAGTGATAAGATGCACAGTGTAAGATTACCAAAAGAAGCAAGTATGCAGCAAAAGAAAAGTTACAAACTAATTGTAACAAAAGTTTTACATATACAGATATAGTAAATTAGATGCAATTAGAAGACTGAATGGTTTTCAGCAGATAAAACAGAGCAGCAGCAGCAGCAGCCAGATGAAGAGGGTAGACAAACTAACAACATTTACCAATTACACACACATACATCAATTAGGTGTTATTAGCATTAACTGTATTAAATAAATAATTGATAAGTGAGAAAGAGTAAAGTTCCAGAAAAATTTAGGAAAAAAAATCAAATCTGTCAAACAGAATGGCTGGGTAGAGAGCACAGAATCATGCCATGTAGAAAGATGGGTTGCACCTACTCGGATATCCGATCCACCAAGATGGTCCGGTGGGGAACGGTTGGCCTGGCAGTCTACCGACCCTCTTTACATAGCTGCCATCAAGATCACTGGTGTCGTTATTACAGCTTCTAGAAAACTCTTCTACCATTGGCTGAGCTCCCAATCCTACACATTAAACAGAATTTATGGACGAATCGAAAGCAGCATTTTTTTAGAGAGAGGGGTTAAGAAAGAAACTAAAGGTCTTTTGTTTATTTTTACAGTAAAGGGAAAGAAGAATGAAATCTATAAAAACAAAAGGATTTAAACAAACACTACTGTAAGATGTGTGTGTGTGTGTGTGTGTGTGTGTGTGTGTGTGTGTGTGCGCGCATGCATGTAAGTTCAGAATAAGTATAAATCTGCTTTTACTTTAAAAATATGTGTATTATCATCAGCATCATATGTGACAATATAAATAAACAATATAGAGAAAATTATGCAGGTGTATAAATGTATGAGGGACATATATAAACTCTTTTAAAAGAATTGAACAAATTAAATTTTCTCAGAAAGAAATTAAAAAATTTTCTTTTATCTTTCTTATTTTATTTCTCATTAAAATCATCAACAAAATGTTAACTTGTGATGTCTACTGAGCAATATGTGTATATATATATTCTACTGAACAATATATTTGGGGGTGGGGTAGAATGGTGTGGTGTATTGTGTGTCTGTGTGAATGAGAGAGAGTGTGTGTGTGTGTGTGTGTGTGTGTGTGTGTGTGTGTGTGTGTGTGTGCACATGCTAGGTTTAATACCTAGAGCTACACAATTGACAGGCTTGATAAATAAAAATGAATGATGATAAAAGAAGACAATGAACATGATAAAGAACAGGACAAAAACAAAAAAATGTGACTTACTTCAGAAAAATAGTGTGGGAGAGACATTCATTTAGAAATGATTTTAGGAAATCATAACAATAACTAGAACATTTCTTCAGTCTATCTATTAACTTATCTAGTCACTATCAATAGATAAGTTTTGGTGCAGATTAATTAAGTTCTAATTAAATCAACTGATTTAACTGCGCAACAGTCATGTGACCTGATCTAATCTAATTAGCTACTTACTAACTACTTAAAGTGTTCCCAGAACACATTGCTATATTAATATTTACCTTTTATTGATTCATCTTCCTCAATTTCATCACATGTAAAAGTAATTCAAACAGCTTTGCTGAATTACTTTTACATGCAAAAACTTCAATCATAATGCAAAGTAAATTATCATGTCTTATACAAATATATCAAAATTTGTTAACATCTTTAGTATTATGGATTCTACCTAGCGTTATAGACATACACTGCCTTCTTCAATAGCTCTACCAAATGGAGAGTATCAAACCATGGTTATTAATAGAGTAAAGTAGGAAAACATATTGGAATAGTTTATTATTTTAAGACCTTTTAAACTAAGGAAAATAAACCAGAACAACAAAGAGAGCAATAACTGTCACAGAAGCTGGACTGAAAAGAAAAGCCACAGGGAATTTTGCATTGTTTGACTTGATCTAATATTTCTACTTTGCATTCACAATGAGAAAAATAGTTCAACTACCTAGAGACACAGGGTGTTAGGGCTAAATTTGATTTTTTTTTTTTTAATGCTTTCTTTTTTTCAGGAACAGCTTGATAGTCAATGGTGTTGGAGAGCATAAAGATTACAGCTGTAGTTGAGAAAAAGTTAACTGACACAGAGCACAGGAAGCCTTTTGAATATTGGAAAAGAGTTGCCAGTATCATGATGATTTATACCAGGTGCCAAAATACTGGCATCATGACTGCTGCTCAATGCTCTGTGAACACTGTAAAGGCTCTGAGACATTCCTTGTTATGTCCCTGAAAAGATCTTTGAACACCTCCTTGATTTTGGCCACCAAGCTACCTCAAACTGAGTCTGTCTCCAGTGATGGTGACATCATGCCATCCCACATCTTTGAATAGTGCCTTAAGATTCAATTCAGATATGTATGTGAAGCTGCTGGAGACTGTGGTCAAACCCTAGCTGGAGAGGGTTACTGCTGGAAGGTCATATGTGTAGCAGCACGAAAGCATCTGAAGTGATTGTTGGAGAAGTTCTAGGATTTCACCAGTAATATCCCAGGCATAATCTAGTTGATTTTTTAAAATATTTTTAAAGTACTTTATTTTTGGATGAGACCTTGTTTTCTTTTCCTTTTAAACAAATTGTCAAATTTAGTTGAATACTCTTAGCTAAATTTGCTTCAAATAGACCTGTCAAATTGTTTTTTTCCTTTTTTAAATTTCTGTACTCATCCACAACACAACTCATGAATACTGCACAAAAATTTCTTGCTGAGCATAAAGAACAACAAAATCCTGACACACTATTTTAACTACCTATTGATGTCAGCAAAACTTCTAACTCCATATCAGTGAACCAACTTGAACTAGCAACCAAATCTTCCTCAACCCAAACACTGTCATCTTAAAAGAAAGGGGCATATTGTAAGCCTACTCAATCAGAGATGACCAGAGACTAAACCTATTGTATTACCAGGACCACTAGAAACATCAAATATAATGATGATCAACAACGTAAAGATATCACAAGCTCAGTAGGCAAAAATACTAAGAATTGTACACAACACCTGGCACATGTAGAAGACACAGTGAAAAAAGCAAACTGATGACAACAAACAGAATACTCACAGGTGTCATTTGGCTAACAAAGAAGCTCCAGCTTACAATTGCAAGTCAAAATGTGCAATGAAGGTCCCAATCAAGCACAGGCAATAAGGAGCACTAACTCCAGTAATCACATCTAGGCTTTCAACTGGTTATTCATATGGCACAGGTCTGTTAAATCAAGGCTGACTATAAGACTATTAGAAAAACAACTTTTTGTTCTTTCGCTGGCATAAAATCCAAAGTATTTGCCAGTCCAAACTGCCTTTCGCTAGTTGGTCTCTGCACTGACTTAGATTTATTACCAACAGATTAACTCTACAAATATCCTTGAATATTTTCTTGTTTCTAACTCCAGCCTCAAGGCTACTCACCAGATGGAACTAGAATTTTGTGCTCTCTACTTGTGCCTAACATTTTGATCTTTGTTTTGCTCCTCAATGCCATGGGACTCCAGCCCATTCTTCCAGGACTGGAGATTACAAACTTAAGACACATACACATACAAATATATATTTATAGCGATATGAATGTGCATGATTGTTCATATCCCACTAAAATAGGGCTTTCAGATATATTGTCTGCAACAACAGAATATACAGACACCAGTAGATACAAAACCAAAATTTTGTGCCAAAAAGAGTGTATGTGTGACTTAGTTCCAGTGTATGTTTGTAAAAGATATGAAAAGAAAATTATGTTGCAATTGAGTAAATTGAACATATGTAAAACATAGTCTGAAGATTTATAAAGCCTGGTTAGCAGCCATATAACACCAGAAAGATGGTTTTACTCTTTGGAATGTTAAAAAAAAGAATCTTAGCAGACTAGAATGACATTTTGCATGTGTGTTTATATGTGTGTATGCTAAGGAATGTTATAGATAAGGTAAGCTTTTTAAAAAGTCTTGGAGTTTATTGGAGCAAAAAGAAGAATATGAATTCAATGAAAGTAACAGATGACAATATATTAACCCCTTTGTTACAACATTTTTGTCAAAATATACTGATTTGTTTTAAATAATTTTAAAAACAATGAAAAATTTAGTAAAATAACTTAATGGCTGGTGTTTAGAACATAAATGAATGTGAAATTTTAATAGAACTTGGAAACAGGAAGTTTGTATCATAGAGCCAGATGTAGTGTGAGGGAGATCGGTAGCAAAGGGGTTAAATAAAAGAGATGTGTGAATGCTAACAATTAAAAAAATAAGCAAAATATAGAAAAAAGTGCAAAAATATAAATTTTTTCAACTAATATTATCGTACTATATTATTATTATTATTATTATTATTATTATTATTATTATCATTACTATTATTATTACTACTACTACTACTACTACGACACAATTTTTAAGAGTGTGATATGTAATAAAACACTGACTGATTTTGTTTATTGAACTGAACAATATTTCAACAATATGTCTGTCTTCTTCAGGTTCAAGATAAGACAAGAATAATGAAAAACTAAAAATACACAGGAATGCAGAAATTCAAACAATTAACTGAGATGTCCCACATTGCTTCCAAGACAAAAAAAAAAAAAAGAGAGAAAAGTTATCAAGTTTCACTTGTTCATAACTGGTTCAAACAAGAAGGAAAAGAAAAAAGAGAAGAGAACTCTTAGTAAAAAAGTTTTGTATAAATTTGATGGACCTCTCCTGTCATTCTGTCCATCCTTCCAGAGTAGGATGTTAGTAACTCTCAATTATATTTATCTTCATGTGTTTTGACAACTGAAAATTCAATGGTGTCAGAATATTTTCTGAGTGAGTGCTCATCAAAGTTACAGCTGTTTGTCGTAAAATGCTCGGCAAGTTCTGTCAAAGTGTTTGTAAGTTAGAAGCATCCTACACTGGAGCAATGAACAAAATAACAAGAGAGTTCTATCAGATTTATACAAAATGTTTTGAGTAAAAGTTCTCTCTTTTTTTTTTTTCTTGTTTTAACCAGTTATGAACAAGACAAACAGGATGACTTTTTTTTTGTTGAGAAGAATACTGGATAGTCTCTGCATTTCTATGTATTTTTCACTATTCTTAAGGAGACAGACATAATGTTGAAATATTGTTCAGTTCAATAAACAAAGTCAATCAGTGTTTTACAATATATCACACTCTTTTAATTGTGTATTTATCTTCATGAAGAGTTACACCAATCTTCATAGATTATTATCATTACTATTATTGTTATTGGCAGAATCACTAGAGTGTTGGTCAAAATGCCTAGTGAGATTTAGTACAGCCAATTTATGATTTGATTTCAAATCCATCTGAGCTCCATTTTACTTTTCAGGGTCAATAAAATACTGTACCAGTCAAGTACTGTGATCAAAAGTATCAACTAACCCTCACCTCTTAAAATTGTAGGCTTTGTGCCTGAATCAAAAATCATTTCCTAAATTTGCCTTTCTTTTGCTAGGTTTTCATAGAAAACATACAACAGGTGTTTGCCTGTTCCAGAAAATTTTCGATTATATAATTTTCTGTATTTTTTTTTGAACAAGATGGCCTGCACATGATTAAATGGGGAAGAAGTCATTGGAGAAAATGTATTGATTCTCTTCTCACCTCATGCTTGGATGAACTCAGCAATCATAGATCACCAAAGAGTGTTCAATGTGATGCTGAACTGCTTCCATTAAAAGTAGAAAAGAATACAAAAAGAATAACAGTAACAAAACCAACAACATAAGCTTCAACAAAAATGGTGCCAACAGTAGTAACAGCAACAGTAACATAAACAACAACAGCAGCATCTGCCACCACCACTATCATCATTATCATCACAAAAACTATAAGAAGAAAAACAACAGCAACATAACAAGGACAGCCTCAACAACAGTAATGATGACAAATCCATAAAGGAAAAAAAAACATGTTACAGACCAATGCACTTTGCATTCTCTCAAAGGAAAAGCTGATAGAATTAAAAAACATGAGAACAATATCAACCATCTTGGAGTGGTATTGCTCTCAGAAGAGGAATTTTGGTTCAATAAAACAGAACCATTATTTACAAGTGCATCAATTGCACAAGGAAAAAGTCACAATAATCTATCCTCAACAGAAATTGAGAAATGTCTGGAAGAGGTGTGGCCTTCTGTAGTGTACATAACAGAAGAAAGCAACAGGGGGACAGTGGTAGCTATCTACAACAATAAAGAGGAAGCTGTAGGATGGTTACACCAACCTGCACAACCCAACAGTTTCTTTTCACATCTATATATAAGGGTATCAAAGCAAGTCATGACCATGCTCAAGGAGCACAGAGAGGTCTAGCTCCCAGCAGAATAGAAATATAAAGTCAATAGAGTTCCAGATTTTAGCTGCTATGGAAGACAAGCCTGGCATCCCAGGCTTCTTCCATTTCAGAGGGAGTAAACAGATACAGGTGATTGAAGAGGGCAGAAAACCCCAAAATATATATCTATGGCAACGGACCACCTTAGAGCATTCTGCCTCACTGAGGATAGGTCAAGAGTATTTCTTCACTCACAGAAGGGTACAGTCACAATAAATTTTTGTATTATTTTGCACTACAAAGGTGGTAAAACTAAGTGAGGCAGGTTAAAGCCTTGCAATGTTTGTCCCAATTCAAGGCAGTGAGTTGGTAGAATTGTTAGCTGCCCAAGCAAAAGGCTTAGCAGCATTTCAACCGTCTTTACATTCTGAGTTCAAAATCTACCGAGGTCAACTTTACCTTTCATCCTTTTGGGGGTTGATAAAATAAGTACCAGTTGAGCACCACAGTCAATGTAATCAACTTACTCCTTCGCACTGACTTGAGGGCCTTGTGTCAAAAAATTTGAAATCAATATTTGTCCCAACTCCCTGTGCTCCAAGTTCAAAACCTACTGAGTTTAACCTTGCCCTTCCTCTCTCCAGGAGTAAAATAAAGTTCCAATCAAGTACTTGGGTTGTTTTAATTGATTCACCCCTACCCCCACCAAATTTCTGACCTTGTGCCTCACTACATCCACCTCTAGCCCAGTAACTCTTAACATATCACTCTCCTCCTAATCCATAGACTACATTCTTCCTTATACTCACCTTCTTGAAACTTGACATTATGCTCTGACTCCCTATCACTACCATCTTTATATCCCTTCCAGCTACTCTCATCCACCCTCACATAACGTGGGGTAGGCATTGTTATTGTTCAATTACATACAAAGAACGCACTCACCCAATGTTCGTTATGAATAAACAAAAGTCATGTCCGCCATATATATATCAATGACATTTTACTACGACAGTCCCACAAGACAACAACAATGAAACAATGAACTCAGACGAACCACATGACACACGGAACGTCAGACGAATTACATATCTAACAGCCCATATAACAGGCATGTATCTCTTCCATAACAAGATACTTGTGCTTGTCCCTCTATCATACTTTAGCTTTCAACATCTGACATAAAGTCACGACCCCAACCCCACCCACCCCTGCTTTGTCAAGAGCTTTTTTTTTCTTTTTCTTTCGTCACTTTGTCTTGCAAGTTACTTGCAACTGCACTGGTGCCAGTGTCACAAAAAAAGCCATAAAACCAAACCAGAGCTGATGTTATGGCCCGACACTGCTCTGTGGCTCATCAGATCCTATCAAACTATCCAACCCATGCTGCCATAGAAAATGGATGTTTAATGATGCTGAATATTATTATTATACACTGCAGTTTTCAGGGTATATTTCATTTGGTTCTGTCACCCAGCTCATCTTTTACTGGTCATAAAGTATAGCCACTTGCTGACATTGTTTTGAACTGGAGGATATGTATGTAAGATTTATGCTTTATCATTCTTGTGCTCTGTGGAGGCCATCATGTCAAACATATCCTCTGCCATAAAAGTATCATAAAAGGCAAATAATAGAGGCCATGGTAGAATTTGCATGCCAACTTCATAAAACCTCTCCAGCAATGACTAACCAAACAGGATTGGAGGGTTGTCACCTGAGTGGTGCAAAAGTATCAATTGCCAGGAGTAGGCAATCACCAACAAATGGCGAATGCAGTGATGTGCTGTTACATTGCATGCCCCAATATTACTACTATTCATGGATCAATCAAATAAGTACCATTCAAATACTGGGTCAATTTAATATATTGTATTATTCCTCAAAATTGCGCTCTAGTACCAATATCAGATCAATATAATGTAAACTTGTTTTCATTAGTTTTGTAAATTTGAACACTTTTTTTTCTTTAGTGATTGTACAAATGTGTTTCTTACATGTTTTAATCATTGACCTGCAATGATGCTTAGCATCACCCTCAAGAGTTTTACTGACCCTGAGATATTATACAACAAAATATTTTTGTTCAGTGTTTCACAATTTAATATGCTATCTCCTGTGTATGCACACAAACATACGCACAAACTCTTGCCCAAAGCACCATAGAGTTGGACTGAATTTGAAACTATGTGGTTGTACAATAAATTTCTTAGCCACACAGCCACATTTATGACCATATGTGTGGGCATGTCTAAAATGTCAGAATGTATATGTGTAAGTTTCCATGTGTGTCTCTCTATCTACAAATATGTACAAAAACACATCCACAAATGTGTGTGCACGTACCCACTTCTGTATGTGTCTATGTCATTGTGCATATGCTTTTAACTTTATTTATTTGTGATATGGAAGGATCTGTATATTGCTATAGAAAAAGTCAAACAAACTGAATGTTTAATATGTGGATATTATAATAGATCATAAATGAAATATATCTATTTTTTAAAACATAATTATTTTTCAAATTATATTATTTAATATTAGTGAACAATAATAATCCCTTCTACTATAGGCTTAAGGCCAGAAATTTTAGGGGAGAGGGCTGGGTAATTGCACAAATTCCAGTACTCAACTGATATTTATTCTATCGACCCCAAAAGGATGAAAGACAAAATCAATCTTGACAGAATTTAATCTCAGAACTTAAAGATGAATGAAATGCTGCAAGCATTTTGTCTGGCATGCTGACAATCCTGCTAGCTTACCACCTTAATAATAATAATAATAATGGTTTCAAATTTTGGCACAAGGTTAGCAGTTTTGGAGATTTAGAGGGAGGAGTAAGTCAACTATATTGACCCCAGTGCTCAGCTGGTACTTATTTCACTGACCTCAAAAGGATGAAAGGCAAAGTTGACTTCGGTAGAATTTGAACTCAGAACATGAAAATGGATGAAAAGCTACTCGCCACCTTAATAATAATCCTTTCTACTATAAGCACAAGGCCTGAAATTTTAGGGAAGGGACCTAGTTGATTACATCAACCCCAGTGTGTACCTGGTACTTATTGATCCTGAAAGGATGAAAGACAAAGTCGACCTTGGCGGAATTTGAACTCAAGAACACAAAGACAGATGAAATGCTACTAAACATTTTACCCAGTGTGCTAATGATTCTGCCAGCTCACCATCTAAACAATAATAACAATACCGAATGTATCATATGATAATAGAGCGGATAAAGTAAAAATAATTGTGAAAAATCAGGACCAAGCCAGAGAGGTGGAGAGATTGTGGAAGATGACAATTATTTCAGTGGTGATTGGTGCACTTGACAGAAAACCAAAAATGCTACCTAAAACACTGAAGGATACTGGAATTGAGACTCATACTGCCAACCTGCAGAAATGTGCAATCCTGTATTCTGCAAGAATCCTAAGAAAGATTGTTAAGATTTGAAAAGATTTGTTGTATATCAAACCTCAAGAAAACATCACTGCTAATATATAGCATATAATAATAATAATAATAATAATAATAATGATAATCCTTTCTGCTAAAGGCACAAGGCCTGAAATTTTGGGTGAGGGGACTAGTCAATTATATCGACCCCAGTGTTTCACTGGTACTTATGTTATCGACCTTGAAAGAATGAAAGGCAAAGTCAACCTTAGCCGAATTTGAACTCAAAGCATAAAGACAGATAAAATGCCACTAAGCATTTTGCCCAGTGTGCTAATGATTCGGCCAGCTCACCACCTTAATAATAATAATCATAATAATACACAGTGAAATGTTAGTCGAGTGTGTGGTTTCAAAACAGAAGACAAGTGGTAAGAATATAACCCAAAGGCTGTGATAGAGAATGATAACTACAAGATTTTATGGGATTTCTCCATAAAGACTGACCATAATATTGAAGAAGACTGGATATGAGGGTAAAGAACAAAAAAAAAAAAACAGTATAAGACCATAGACTTTGCAATACCATATCATAATAGAGTGGATACCACAGGAATTGATACAAGTGAGAATCATCAGGCCCTAGCTGGAGATGAATGGATTGAGGAAGACTATGATGACAGTTATTCTAGAGATAATAGATGCACTTGACACAACACTCAAACTGCTACCTAAGAAGCTCAAAGAATTGAGATTGGCATTATCAAACTACAGAAAAGTGCAATCCTGTATTCTGCAAGAAGCTTAAGAAAGGTTCTTGAGATCTGAGAAGATTTATCACCAAACCTCAAGACAACATCCCTAGCTTGTAACAGATTTAATAATAATAATAATAATAATAATAATAATAATAATAATAATAATAATAATAATAATAATAATAATAATAATAATAATAACTACAACACCAAAACAACTATTACAACATTAAAAATAATAAGGATAATAATCTGAATTGGAAGGAAAATAGATGTCAAATTTATATACTTACCATTACCTGCTAAATATCTATTCCTTGCACTTATATTTGATCCTGCGGTTAACAAGGGAAAAATAAAAGAAATGAACAGGAAAATATAAAGTTCTATATTATAAAGTCATTTAACAGTTTTGTAAAATGTCATATAAAAACAACACAAAGCATACATTAAGAACTAAAATTCTTAAGAAATGACATCACTTGTATGATGATGATGAGGTTCACTTATTACTGGTAAGTGATGTCAAGATAAGGACGGGGGGACACACACACATGCACCACACACATTATACACACAATGAACTTCTTTTTGTCGCCATCTACCAAATCCCCTCACAAGGCTTTTCAACTTTTTAAGCATACAGCTATGTATGTACCATACCTGCAACTATTCTTTTCCATTAACTGATGATTAAAATATAATTAACCTGTCATACTGTATTTCCACTATAGCAGACAAGTAGACTATATACATCATCTCTACTGGGTTCTCAGTAAGGTGGTAATGAAATAAACTTCAGAATGAACCAGATTGGATTTGTACTTATCAAGAAAATGATGTATGCTTTAAAAATGCAGGACCAAATTATTGCCTGGTGAAGAACACACCGCTTAGCATAGGTTAGTAGTTAAGCAACTCAAAAGTAAAGGACTGAAGAAGGAAGTATAGAAGTTAAGATTTCCATTACATAAAATTTTTAAACAGAACCGTATGATGCTTATCAAAATAGAGTCAACAGTCGGGGGTTATTAAGAGGCAATAGCAAACTGCTGCAAGCCACAAATAGATTCTGTTGATGGAACAGAGCCTCAGTTAGGTATTGGTTAACATGAGAGTAGAATAATACGAATGGTAACTTTGTAAGAACTGAAAAAAAAAAAAAGATCACAAGGTGTAGTACTAAGAAGCCAGATGGAAAGATATATCTAGCTCAAAGGGTTTACTCTAAGCAATGAGATAAGCTGGATAATTTAGAAGAATGAGATTGTCACTTGGGATGGGTATAGAACATGGGTAAATTTTCTCTCAATGATACTGAAAAGAAAAAGGCGTAGTAGTGCAACTATAAAAGGTTTAATTAACTTAGGTGCCAGTGTCACTTTCAGTAAGACTATTCAAGAAATTAAAGTTTATAAAACAGTAAGTCATATAAAGGATAGATGCTGAGATAACAGGCTATGAAGGTCATAAAATAGTACCCCATCAAGAATCACTGCTGAAATTCTTAAAATATCAAATAGTGGATATGGATCAAGTGGTACAGGAGGGTGTCATACCCATAACTGACAGAGAGATAATATTTATCCCCACTTAAAAGTGGATGTTCTATTAGAACAAACTATACTGCAGTAGATACTGTGAGAGCAACTTTCATATTGGCTTTTGGTGCAACATGCACTCTTGTTTATATTGCTAGAAGGGGAAATAAACCCCCACTACCTCCAGCACCAAGACCACCAGATCATGTGATTTCGACCTGGTTTGGTCTTGTCAATGATGGACAATTGACCTCTAGAGACAGCAGCAATTCATCTCCCCACCAGCGATATATAGATTGACAGTGCCAGAACAGGCAAAGATAACTGGCACAGTATCATCATCTACAGCTACAAAGACATTCAACAGAGAGAGGAAACTACAAAGGTAATAAACCAGGTTACAAAGGTTGCCAAAATAATTAAAGCACAACTGATTGGTGAGGAGAGTTAACAAAGACACTATGCAGTTTGGTTTCGTGCCAGGAAAATGCCATTTTCTAGGGAAACAACTACAGGAGAAGTATCTAACAAGGAATAATCCCCTATAACTAGCTTTTGTTGACCAAAAGAAAGCCTTTGAGAGAGCTCCCTGCTCCATGGTCTGGTGGTCATTAAGTAAGGAAGCATAGAGTGGATGAACAACAGGCGAGAACAGTCCAAGCTACATACTAAGGTAAAATTAGGAAGGTGAGGATTATGGATAAGTATTGCAATGAATTCAATATGAATCTAGGAGTACACAAGGGATCAGTCCTCAGCTTCCTTCTGTTCCTTATAGTCCTCCAGAACATATCAGAGGAGTTTAAAACCAGCTGCCTGCGGGAGCTCCTATGTGCTGATGACCTAGCTCTTATAGATCAATCAGTAATAGAGTTAGAAAAGAAATTTCAGATATGGAGACAAAACCGAGAATCAAAGGACCTTAAGGTGAACTTTTGCAAAGACTAAGATAGCAAAGAAGACAGGGTCCTGTTTCCATACAGAAAATAGCCTTGCTTGACATTTAGAAAATGGGTAAGAAGGAATTCCATAGTGTACTTGGTGAAAAATGTGGATACACAAGAGATGTAGTGGAATCACAGGTAGTCTAACAGACAATGTAAGCTTCATATGCAGCACGTGCTCAGAAGCAATAAGTACTAAGAATACTTGTGATATAGATTCAATCCATTATCTAGACAGCTGTCTACAAGTAGTTTATAACTTGTTACTTAGGGTGGGTGTTCTAAGAGCATAGTATCCAAAGTAAAAATTAGTTGGAGAAAGTTCAGGGAGCTATTATCTCTGCCAGCAACAAAGGGCTTCCTCTTCAGACTGAAATGTAAATTGTATGAAGCTTCTGTGTAAAATGCAATGCTGCATAATAGTGGGGCGTGGGCCTTGAACAAAGGGAATCTACAACAGCTCACAAGAAATGAAGCAAGCATGCTCCATCAGATGTGTAATACTAGTGTGCATGAACAAATGAGCAAGCACGAGAAAAGACTGTGTTGGTATTAGCACATGTGGTGTATAGAGGAGGACAGGTGTATAAAAATGTGCTACTTGTTCAGAGGGATGAAACCTGTGGCAGGAGACTGAAGATGATTTGAGACCAAGTGGTGAAGTCAGATCTGAAGCTGTTATGCCTCATGAAGGAGATGTCAAAGGACTACGTTGATGGATAGTATGCTGTGTGAGAGAAGAACTTGCCGCCTGCTCAGACATGACAGAATGGGCATTAAAATTATATCTGCTTGTATATATACAAACAAGTTAGACATATGTTTGAACAAGTGTGCTAGTATGTAAGCATGTCTACCTACAATCTAGCCTATATCAATGACCTCTGAAATAGCCTCTCACCCTCATATCCATATCACTCGTCTCTTGCATCACTTTTGTCTCATACCACTGCTACCCATGACCTCATTTGCTTAAACCTTCATTTCTCTTGTTTGTGCTCCCTGCACCTATGTCATTATTACTCATCTTTCGCTCACCACCACCACCTCTTATCAATCACACTGCACTATGCTATCAGTATGACTAAATATGGCAGTGGTTCACCACACACTGCACTCTCTCACCTATACCTTTACCACTTGTGTGCTGTTCACCATAGACTGCATTCTTTCATTCATACCTATTTCTTATCTCTCAGTCACTCCTTCTGTTCAATTTTCACGGTACTGTGAGAATAGCAGAGGATTTCTTCTGTTCGTCACATTGCTTCCAGTCACAATGCCACAGCACCTATTCTGACTCTCTCCCCACTATTCCTATATGTAGCTTTCTGGTACAGGATTCATCTACTTCCCATTCATCATGCTATCACCTTCATTCCTCAACCCTTCTAGCCCATTTTGTCACCTGTGTGCAAGTAGCTACATTGGACCAATTATGCCCAGCTCACTCAACCTTCACCCTCCCTTCCTATACTGCTCATCACTACTCTGTGTCACCATCATTGCCAGAATACTCATTCTCTTTCTCTCAGGCTTCTGTCTTCACTCTATTTTTTAGGTCACATAGACTTTTGTCAACTCCCTGCTTTATTACCCTCAATATTGGTATCTGTCTTAGAATACAGAGTACTCCTATCACTCATTCCACTATCTCATATTTCTCTCATCACTATCATTTATACTTTTATCTCTCATGCTTCACACTCTGTTGAGCAGCTGATGATGATGAGAGTAGTGAATAAGTTGTGTGATATCAGTATAACTGAGTACGAAAATCAAATAACAAAATACATCAAAACTCTAAGAAGCCCTAAAATCAAGAATCTCTACTATTTCATTTCTTACAACAGCAGCAGCAGCTGCTACTACTACTACAACAATGAAAAATATTTTACAAATTTCAAGAAAGAGGTATGATCAATTAAATAACTAGAGTACATAACTGACAAATTCTTTATTATTCCTGAGCTACAGAGAAAAAGATGAAAGACTTTAGAATGGTTTGAACTTAGAACATAAAGGGAAATAAGTAATACTAGAAAACATTCTGTCCAGTACTTTACTGTATAGCAATCTATCACTTTTATATAGTCTATCAGCTTATAATAAATACAATACAAATATCTGTAACTAAGCAAGTGACTTACCATCTAAACGACAGTGATTTGGACTCGAGCTTGAAGTGCTTGTAGAGAGGCTTGTATTAGTGGTGTCAATGGACTGTGTGTCTCCAGTCCCACTCAAATCAGAGTAAGCTATACTGTTTGAATTTGGTTCATAGAAATGTCCAATTAATAAGCGGCTGTCTAAATTGTGTGATCTTCTGTCATCCTCTACTGGTCCATCTTCAGCTGTGTCAGAACTTCCTCGATCTGAATCTAATTAAAAAAGAAAAAAAATATATATATATATATATACATATATAAATCAAATATAAATAAAACATTAAAATCATTTTAGGTAACTGAATGTACTGCTTTTATATCGGGATTTCTTTTAAAACAAAGTATATCATCAATTGATACAAACTTCAGTATATGGGTGTATTTTTCAAAGTACAAGTAATATAAGATATTGTACAAATTCATCTAAGAACAGCCCATTATTCATATATACAGCTGTAAAGTAAATAGTTGTATTTTATAGATTTATTATTTCAGCAAAGAATCTCCAATTTCATCAATCCAAATAGGTCTTCATAAACTAATATATATTAAACATTATCAAACACACATACTCAATGTATGTCCTTGCTTCATTGCCAGTAGGCTGCAATTTGATATGGTAGAGATGACTGTCAAAATATTGGGTGCTAAAACACCTGAAAGTCATGGACAGGCAAAACTTTCAGGTGTTTTAACACCCAGCACTTTGAGAGAGGCATCTCAACCACATCATATCGCAGCCTATTGGTGAACAAGCAAAGCGTATACACTAAGTATGCATGTTCAATAATGTTTACAACACTAGCGCTTCTTCTAATTCATATTTAATATATATTGAATTTCAAAGTGTTAGAAGCACACAAGAACGAACTGTAAAATTATAAAATTACCAGTTATCAAAGAGAAAATGAAAAAAATATAAAAAAGGGGGGGATTTATGGGAGAACTGTGAAGGTAGGAAGAAAGTTATTTATTGTGGATGGGTGGATCATTAAAACCAAATGCAATTGAACCCTTTCGTTACCATATTTATTTTGAGATGCTTTGTGTTTTTTTTTTCCAATTAATTTTAAATATAACAAAGAATTTAGTAAAATAACTCAGTAATCATTAAGCTGGTGTTAAGAACATAAATTGTGACTAAGATTTGGTGGAAGATTTTAATTCAAAACTTGTGAAAACAAGACATTTGTTCTAGAGAGCCAGAGGCGGTTTCAACCAGGTTGGTATTGAAAGGGTTAAAGAACTATTTAGAGTTTATTAAGTTATAAAATACCAAGAGTGATATTTACTATGCTAGAATGTCCTGATATAGAGAGATGATCCACTATTTTACAAATGATATAATACTCAGTTTCATCAAAATAAAGCTATATAATCAAGAAAGAATTAAAGAACTACAAACATCTGGGCAGGATGTCGCACTCACAATCGCTAAATCATGGGTTCGAATCCTGAACCAGGTGGCACTTTGTTCTTGAGCAAAACATTTCATTTCATATTGCTTTGCAGGTGTAAGAGTGGCAGAATCGTTGACATGTAGGCAGAAATGCTTTACAGCATATCTTCCGGTTTTCTACATTCTAAGTTCAAATCTTACCTGCCTGGTAGCCAAAGTTCTAGTAATCTACTTAACAGCAACAGGGGAAGGTATAGACCCTCCCAGGTCATATAGAGAGTGATGGAGAAGGTTCACATGCACAAGACCTAGCTAAGGGCAGACCACCGCTTAAAGAAGCCAGTCAGTGTGAACCTGAGATTTCATCCCCTTCATACCAATAATAGTCCAACCACTGACATTCATTCTACTTCCAAATTTTCATGTTTCCTTTGGGAAAACATTTTTCTTGCAGTCCAGAAGATATGAAGTCTTAAAAATCTGAGGTGCATTCCAGAAGTTTTAAGACCTTTTTTAAGAGAAGCAGTTATACCTGTCCTACATTATTGTAATTTTAGTATATCATTACAATACATCCAATAAGCTGATCTGCCAACTTTTGTTATCCCAGATTGAAGTAGAGAGCTGTAACAACTCTTTGAACACACCCTACTAAACATCGCTTGTCACAGCTGGCTACTTTGCAGAATGCAGTTGGAACATTTTGAAGCTTGCTTTACAATAAAGTTTTGAGCACAAACACTACAGAAACTTATGAAATGCTCCAGACTGCTTATGGATTAACTTGCATGAGCTGAACATCTGTTTCTTGCTTGACACAAGAGGTTCAAGGACAATAGAAGGAAGACGAGAGAAAATGGGAGGTGTGAAAGAGACATCAGAACCTCAGAGTTGGTTGAGAAAATTCAGAATTTTCTGGATGAAGATTTTTGTGTGTCTAGGCAGACAATAAGCATAGTTTGAGGTGGATGTGGCTACTGTATACAGAATTATTCATGAAGATCTGAACATACACGAAATTTGTACAAAGTTTGTTCCCAGGGTGCTCGGTGACAAGCATCCTGATACTCAACTACTTGACAGCAGAAAAGGTCTGAAAGTTTCTGAAATGCACCTTGTATGCAAACAAGAATACTTATCAATTAAAGATGTTTATTCATTGACTTTGTCATGTCTTCTATAATAAATTATTACTAACAACTACACAAATGAAATAATACTAACAATTGCACAAGCAAAATGATCAACCACTGTCCAAGCAAACATTCTGGTTTGAATTATCTTCATGCCAGATGTCTTACTACAGTAGAGCTGACTAAATAAGTCAATAAACAACTGCACAAATGAAACAATACTAATTGCATACGCAAAACCACTATCCAAGCAAGCATTCCAGTTTGAATTATCTTCATGCCAGATGTCTTACCTTAGCAGAGCTGACTGAATAAGTCAATATTAAATTGTTTGGTTTAACTAAATTCACTTGCAATTCACAGTTATTTCAGTAACTTGATAAACTCAGCCCAGTGTAGGAGGGCACAAAAAGATTATTAGCACAGTCCCATTAAGTTAAAGTAATTTTTAAAAACGAGGGAGGAAAATCATACAACTCTGCTTCTGGTTACTGAAATAAAGCAATACCCACTAAACTTCACCATCAGCAAAAGTGGTTCATTTAAAGAGTGATAAAGATTTTTACTGTGACCTTCCAGATGTAGAATCCATAAATATATGCAGTGAATAATTTATAGCAGCATACATCTTTTCCCTACTATCATTCACTCATATTCAGAAATTCACAGTAATACATATTTTCGAAATAATTTCATTGTCATTAAGAGTTCAACTCAAAGGTGAATTTGATTTCATCAACTGTTTCTAAGCAATTAGTGGTACAAAGACACTAGCCACTCAGAAATGTCTGATCGAGTGTTGGCTCCCCACTCACAAAAAAAACAAATAATTTCAACATTGATATTTATTGACATGTTTAAATCAATCAACAGCCATGTTGTACAAACAACATGAGAGTAAAGGAGATGGATGATAGGTATATGAGAATAGGTACATGAGAATTTGATCCCAATGGCAACAAAACTCTTGCCAGCAAATGTGTGTACACACACAATATTCACCCAGTCATGACTAGTCCCTATTTATCACAAAATGTTTACAGGCACAAGAGTAGCTGTGTGGTAAGAAGCTTGCTTCCCAACCACATGGTTCCAGGTTCATTCCCACTGCAAGGCACCTTCGGCAAATGTCTTCTAGTGGATTTGGTAGATGGTGGATTTCCAGTGGATTTGGTGAGTGGATTTAGTAGACAGAAACTTAAAGAAGCTCATTGTGCATATATATATATATATATATATATATATATATATATATATATATATATATATATATATATATATATATATATAGTTAAAATTTACAGAAAAAACAAAAGACGAAGACTGGTGCATAAACAACAAGCAAGCGTATTAGTTTGATGCTTGGGTAGGTGAGAAAGTCTTTTACGTTTCAAGCCTACGCTCTTCAACAGAAGGGAATAAGAGAAAATAAACAGAGAGAATAAAAAAACTTGTGGATTTAGTGATCAAAGATGATGACTGGTTATTATGTGTGAGTGTGTGTGTATGTATGTACCTACATATATGTGTATATATATCTGTTTGTGTGCACGTAAACATTCACATCGTATTCACAGACGCACATGCATGCACTCACACACACACAGACTCATTCACATACACATACATGAATACACGACGGACTTTGATGGTATTTCCCAGACATTTGAAAGCCTGTTTTTCTAGCTGATACAGCTCATGTGATAGTCTCAGGCAGGTTTTGAAAATTCTCATATTTGAATGCAGTAACCTTCTTTCTAGATTGTGGTTCTTGGTTTCTAGCTCTTCAGCAGTGATGGCTATGTGTGTACAGTACCTTGTAAAATAGTGTCCTTTATATTGCAGTGATAGCTTTGTCTTGAATTCTGACCCTCAGATAAGCAGGCAGTTCCCTGTATTGAAAGTTATTGATCCCTATATTTTCTGCAACTGCTATAAGCCTAAGTCATTTTGATTGTAGGACAATGTGTTCTTTGAGAAAGGTTTTCGGAGCATTCATCTACTTTAGACAACTGTACTTCATGATGTTGCAGATTTCAGTTTTCTTAACTGTGGTTCTTCCTTCCATGTTCAACTTGCTTAGAGGCTTCCCAAATTTTTATGATAAAATCTTACAAAATATAAAAAGTTTTTTCCTAGCAAACAACTTCATTATATAGAGATAGGCTTTGCCTGTATGAGTTATATCTATCTATCTATCTGTGTGTGTGTGTGTGTGTGTGTGTGTGTGTGTGTGTGTGTGTGTGTGTGTCTTTGTGTCTGTCCCCCCACTATTGCTTGACCACTGATGGTGGTGTGTTTATGTCTCTGTAACTTAGTGGTTCAGCAAAAGAGACCAATAGAATAAGTACTAAGCTTACAAAGTATACGTCCCGGTGTCAATTTCTTTTACTAAAACCCTTTAAGGCAGTGCTCCAGTATAGCCACAGTCAAATGACTGGAATGTGTAAACGAAGAAGAAAAGAAGAATGTGCACAAGATAAAAAGAATAATTTCATTGAATTAGTTTCCCTCCTTCCATCATTCACCCGCCTTAATAGCAGTCACTGTCTGTCAATATGCCTGTTTGTGAACATCACACTGACCACAACGTTTAGCCTATTATTTAATCATGAACAAAATCTTATAACTATATGCCTCGAATTATATTATTCTTTGGGCCAGTCTTTGTAGAAGTGAATCAAAAGCATTAACCTCCAAATACATAAATAGTACTTACTTTAATAACTGTAAAAAGATGATACAGCAGAAAAATTGAACCCAACTTCATATGAACTTTGAACAAAGAAGGACATAACAAAATACTAAAGGGCATTTAGCCTGGCGTTCTCCAGTTTTCTACAGACTTAAAATGAAATGTTACCTACGCAGACATGGTCAACAACTGAGAGACAACTGATGTCAGCAATCTGGTAGGAGTTGATTTGTTTGTAATTAGAATCATTGTCTGTCAGCAGGAAAGTGAGAGGGGTACTCTGACCAACCTCGTTTCAAGTCAAAATTAGATCCTGGGAGTGCTAATTACCAAACTGTTGAGCTGGGGGTAAGGTAGGTGGAGGAGGAATTTTCAATGTCAAACATGAATAAACTGGAGGAAAAGGACAAAAACAAAAATTTCTTGACTGGTGAGTGGCCTGCTGTTGCTGGTAAGTAAATTACCCAGTAATCTGTCCTCAAAGCCAGACAAAAATAGTAGAAGAATATATATATATATATACATACACACACACACACACACACACACACACACACACACATATATATAATACTAATAAAAAAACCCACAAAAACAATGAATTGGCCAGATGAGCAGTTAGTAAACCTTTGCTGTTAAATTATTCACCCAAGGAAAATAAACATTAAAAATATAAATAAATGAAAGTTCTTTTAAGAAAACAAAAAAAAAAGTACCAGAAACAAAGCGCAACTTAAATGAACATTGAAAATGTGCTATGAGTCATGTTTGACAAAACAATAGGAAGAAAGAAAGAGAGAAAAATAAAAAGCAGAATGAGAGAGGACAGGTAGACAGGTAGAATGAGGGTGTAGACAGAGAGAGAGAGAGAGAGAGAGAAGGAAAAAGAGATAAAGAAAAGACAACCGGCAGAAGTATACATGGCGTTTTAACAGAAGAATTCAAGCACTATTTTGAACATCTGAAATAAAGCAATGCGCTTTGCCTAGTGACCATTACTTCACAGAAACATTACCGACATTACCGAAAGGCGGCGAGCTGGCAGAAATCTTAGCATGCTGGACGAAATGCTTAGCGGTATTTCGTCTGCCGTTACGTTCTGAGTTCAAATTCCGCCGAGGTCGACTTTGCTTTTCATCCTTTCGGGGTCGATAAATTAAGTACCAGTTACACACTGGGGTCGATGTAATCGACTTGATCTCTTTGTCTGTCCTTGTTTGTCCCCTCTATGTTTAGCCCCTTGTGGGCAATAAAAAAATAAGAAACATTACCGACAATAGAAAGAGCAACAAGTAACAAAAAAAAAACCCCTAAAAGACTTGCTTAAAACTGTGTCATTAAATGTAAATGAACAACAAAGTGTAAACAGAAAAAGAAAGCTGCTAGGGTAGGACTGCGAATGTAACATCACCTAGAAAACATGACAAAGACTGACTGTGTAATAGACTGCTGTGTATTAGAAAACTGGATCTCATATATATTGACAGGTATAGAGAACTACTGAAATCCCAGCAAGCCCATATTACTATGAAGAATGAATACACACACACACACACACACACACACACACACACACACACATATATAAATTGATGATGTTAAATGCTGGGCCCGATTTCATTGGGCTCAAGCTATTAGTTGAATAGCAAGTACTAAAAAATGAGCATCTGCCCTCCACTCTCCACATCTCTCTTCTATTACTAATACATTCACTTCTGCTCTCCTGAACTTGCTACCGACTAGCTAAGCACACTCTCTTCACTCAGGTCCACCCATCTCCACCCTGCCTCTTCCCATTTGTACTGTGTCTCACCTCCCAGATCCTGCACTAAACATTTTACCAAATCCTTCTTTCCAGAACTGTAACCCTTTAGAATTCTTTCTTTACCCATCTTTTAAAAACTTCTTTTTTCTGCACTTCATGTTTAGACTGAGCATCATCATCATCAACCACACCATTTTAGAGAGATCTTTTACTCTCTAGCATTCAGATTATTCTATCAAATATAATGCTTACATTATTTTTAATTAATCAGGCATTATTTTGCAGTTTCAATATTTCCATTATATAATTGTATATTTTCAGAATGGCTGTGTGATAGGAAGCTTGCTTCCCATGGCTCCAGGTTCAGTCCCACTGCATGGCACCTTGGACAAGTGTCTTCTACTACTGCCTCGGGACAACCGAACCCTTGTAAGTGGATTTGGTAAGCAGAAACTGAAAGAAGCCTGTCATTTATATATATTTGTGTGTGCGTTTGTTGTCTGTCCCCCACCACTGCTTGACATCTGGTGTTGGTGTGCTTACATCCGCATAAATTAGCAGTTTGGCAAAAGAGACCAGTAGAATATGTAATAGGCTTAAAAAAAAACAAAAACAAAAAAAGAATCCCCAATATGGCCAGTCAAATGATTGAAACAAGATAAAAAATGACATTGTAGAATAAGTATGTGAGGCCAGATCTGGCCAGCTTGAGCCAAAAGCAGGTAGAATATTTGGGCCCGACATGGCCAGTTTAAATGCTAACGTGTTAAAGGTCATAGGTACTTCTCATCTCTTCTAACTTATTAAAGAAAAGTCCACACAAATTACAGAATTAGCAGAACATTGGTATGGGTGAGTGGGTGGGGTGGGGAGGGCATAAAATATTAAAAATTAATATATAAAATCCCAATTACTGTTTTTTCTTTGCAGAACACCCAATACAAATTAATAACTGAGTTATAAAGAAACTGTCAAAAATGTTTTCAGGTGACTTCTGAAGAAATCACCAGACAAATAAAAAAATTAAACTGAAAGAGACAAAGATAACTTAATTATATACTGTAGTGTTGGAGACTATTTACAATACAAGTGCTGAACAACAGGGATGTGATGAGTGTCATAGGTAAATAGAAAGATGAGACAAAGAGAATGAGGGGGAGAAAAACAATTAAAAGAAGGTAAGAAAGATGTCAGAGGATAGAGAAAAAGGATACAAAGGGGGGGGGGGAAAGCTACTCAAAGTCAAGTAGCATAAGAAGCAGAGATTAAGAGGGCAGTCAGAGAGAAAAAAAAATATTCACAGGTCATATGAAAGAAGGAAAAAAATGAAAGGGAGCAAAATATTTTTTTTAATCCTTGAGAGAAAGAGAGAGCGGACAGAAAGAGAGAGAGAGGGAGAAAGAGTGACGGGAGAAAGGGAGAGAGAGAGAGGCGAGAAAGAGAGAGAGGCGAGAAAGAGAGAGAGGCGAGAAAGAGAGAGAGGCGAGAAAGAGAGAGAGGTGAGAAAGAGAGAGGGGGGGAGAAAGAGTTGCCATACATCAACAGCAATTATGTTCAAAAGTCACCAAAATCAAATATGAGTGAATGAACAAGAGTAATTGGTATATATACTAGGAGAAATAACATGCTCTAAATGATTATGTAATTCTTAAATATATTACTTCATTATTATGAACACAGGACTATATTGTCCAATGTCATAATTTAATAAGGTAATTTAAGAAAAATTTTACTGCTATTTCTATTAGCTTAAGTGACCATACAGAAGTGTTATTTCATTGGCTTCTGAATAGACCAATGGTGAAAGGTGTTACAGTAGTGACCATACAGTCTTTTTGTATATCAGGAAGTAGACAGTTCTATAAACTTTTTTATTTTTAAATGATAGGGTCTGACTCAAAATTCAGAGATTGGTTGTTATTTCCAGCAGATCAAACAATCACGAACAAGCTCCTTTGCAGAATACAGACTAGTATCGCTTACATGAGGGAAAATAAAGTTAGACAGCAATGCAGCAGGAAGAGCAGCCAATAGTTTTGTCTATGAAAACAACCCTCTCATACTTTCTATTAAATTTCATCTGAGAGGAGGGTGAGGTAACAGGTAATGTATGATATATGTAACTTAGGGAAGGTCTGATAGGTATTCAGAGGAAGGGCTGACAGTGTTTCAGTAACATATATCAATATTTTTACTTAAGATCTGTTATAAGAATTAACAGAATGAGGGAGGGAAATATCCAGACATGTTGCATTAAAAAATAAATGGTAAAGTTCGTGCTAACATAATGTAATGAGCAAAGAAATAGTAATTGATTAAGATTACACTTTAGAGACAAGAAAAACAAATCATTGATTTTACAATTTATTTTGGCCATGAAAAGAAAAAGAGAAAACTCCAATATTTTAATTAATTAAAAACAGAATGCAGTGAGTGAGTCTGCGATATAGACATCAATTTTAGCTCACTACATTAGATGTATTAGCATCAACTTTACTATTTATGTTTTCAAAAAGCATGCAACGCTGGGTATTTTTCCTGTCACTATTTCAAGCTATTAAACCACCCTGTATTTATTTACTAAAATTTAATATATCTCTAGCATTACTGGTAAGACTGCTTTGCTGAGGAGATTCTAGTTTGGTAGAAGGAAATATACAGAAGCTCATCACACACATGCACTCACTCACATGTGCGTGTCTGTATGCACATGTGTGTGTCTGTATGCACATGCACCTGTGTCCAGATCTACATTTATGTTTAACAATTTAAAATCAGATGTAAAATACCAGTTGCTGTGTCAAAAATGGAATTCAGCCATTTAAAAAGCAAGAAAACTACAGCAAAGCTACATGACAGTGGTGTCAGATGTTGACATGCAGAACATCATATAACTTGTTTTATTCCTCTCTTTTGTTTTATTTTGCGTTTTTATTTTCCTCTCCCATTTTATTTTGAGATGCGCAATGCAATTTTACTCTTCTCTTACATTTTATGAATTCAGTGTGCACATGAGCATTTGCATGTTCATACTTCTCTTTCTGGTTCCTACTCACGAAACATGCTCCAATGGTTGTGAAATAAACTCCAAACTGAAATATGTACATTTATTTCAAAGTTTTCAAAATTCTTTGAATGGTAAAACTTTTAAAAATGATGATGACCTGAAATCACACTTCAGTTTTTGGCTGATAAGAAGTAGAAGTTCTATGAGTGCAGAATCATGAAGTTGCCAGAAAGATGGCAAAAGATCATCAAACAAAATGGAAAATATATAATTGATTAAAGTTCATTTTTTGTATGAAGAAAAAAAAATGACATTTAAAACTAAAAAACCAAAATTACTTTCTTGCCAACCCAATAGTAATAATGAATACATATATGCGTGTGTGCCATCATCATCAGTCATTTTAGCATCTGCTTTTCTATGTTGCATGTGTCAGGTGGAATTCATTCAGGCAGGTTTTTTTACAGCTGGATACCCTTCCTGTCAGCAACCTTCACTTATTTCCAAGCAAGATATTTCTACTTTACCAGATTATGTTACCACAGAAGACCGGAAACAAATGACACCATTTGTATGACAGTGACACTTGTTTACAACAATTATGTAACAAGGACGGACACACACACAAAATGGACATTTTTCAGTTCCCATCTGCTAACTTCCCTCACAAGGATTTGGTCAACCCAGGATTATAGGAAAAGACACTTGCTCAAGATTCCATTCATTGAAACTGAACCCAAAATCGTGTCATTGGAAACAAACTTTTAATAATGCAGCTATGTCTACACACGTGTGTGTGCACATGCACATATGTATGTAAATAACATAAAAAGCACTGTGTATGCCTACCATGCTTTATGTATAACAGTGCTCTTGCTTCTTTACAGCTGTATGTAGTTATAAACCCACACAACCTTTTAATTTCTATTCAAAAAAAGTTGTTTTTTTTTTGTTTTTTTTTTACTTAGAGGAGGAAAGACAGTATTCATCACCCTATTAGGGATTATAGTAGAAGACATTTGCCCAAAGTGGGATTAAACTTGAAATCCCATAGTTGCAAAGTCAATGCTTGTGTCCATCTTTATAATATTAAAATTCAAAGACTATTCATTGGTTTCTGTGTAATCAGATTTTCAAGAAAACAATTCATTGCAATGATAAAATGTTTCAACTAATTTACTCTTGCAGATAAAGCCTTTTGTCTGGGCCTTAGAATTCACAAAAAGGATTTTGTTCTTTATTGTATCAACACATTAAATAAAAAAAAAAAAAACTTCTCTCTATTGCTGGTGAGAGCATCATTAAATAATGGGTGTGCAGAAAAAACATTACACACACACACACACACATGAATGCACATACACGTATATGTGATGGACTCTCCAGTTGGTTTCAATGTATAAGGATCTGGACAACATACACTTTCTTTGTTAGTCATAACGCTTATGTCAAATGTGACGTTTGAGTCCTGCCAAGAATCTACTCTAAGAAGCCCACAGATGTTGCAGCATGGGGATTACAGGTCAGTGCAGGCAATGTATTTGCAGCCTCTTTTGCCTTGCTCCCTTTAGCCAGTTAATGCTGGTTGAAACAAGGTCTCTTACACCATTTTGACACGATGATCTCCATTTTGTGTTTATATACACACACACAAGATTTAAAAAGATTCATATCAAAGGCGTGCGCGCGCACACACACACAACAACAAATTTGTTCTGCACTATATAACATAATTTTCTCAGTTATGAATAAGAAGAATTTTACATAGGTCTCTCTCTTTCACACTATATTTGTGTGTGAGTGTGTGCATGCACACATATGTATTCGCGTGTATACACATAGTGTTTCTCGCTAAGAGAGAGAAAACAATTTAGTGACCTGGCAGGGGGAGAGGGGAATACAGTGATAAAACAAAAACTACAGAGTGATAAGACTAAGAGTAAAAAAGCGAGACTACACAAAGAAGATCAATGCTTGCTTACCAGCCCACAAACAATCAACATTACCAAATCAACAACAGCTGACAACAAGCAATAATGACTTGTACCTAATGACCTCATACACCCATATAACTAAGCAATTCAACTGGGTTTTTTTATGAGTTTGTGGAGTTTTGCTTGCACTTGTTTTTCAAAATCAGTTTAGTTATTTTAGCTTTGGTGTGCTAGTTTGGATTCATGTGTAGTTTTATTTCTCTCAGTATATAACATTTGTTCAAATTCAGATTAAATAAAACCTAAAAAATTTCAAAACATGACTGTATACAGATACATTTAATTATAAAAATAAATTCAACACATAGTGTAGTAGTCAATGAGAGCAGTTCATCTAGAATTTAGAGTCCTGTCCATTGACATGTTGCTCCTTACTTCTAGGCAACAATTAAATCAGTATCAAGTGGGATTACTGGCTCTTGTGCGGGTAGCACATAAGATACACCATTTTGAGCGTGGCCATTGCCAGTACCGCCTGACTGGTCTTCGTGCGGGTGACACGTAAAAGTTCTCTGAGTGGTTGGTGTTAGGAAGGGCATCCAGCTGTAGAAACTCTGCCAAATCAGATTGGAGCCTGGTGTTGCCATCCGGTTTCACCAGTCCTCAGTCAAATCATCCAACCCATGCTAGCATGGAAGGCGGACGTTAAACGATGATGATGATGATTAGCCCTTTGCTTCTAGTCCTCTAATGATTTTGTTACAATACAGTAATCATGCAATTCAGGACTGGTTGATTGATGCACCACTGTCTTACAGGAAGTTAAGAGTGCAGTACTGTCTTACAGGAAGAGCATAAATGAAAAAGAATTTTTTTTTTTCAACCAGAAGACAGAAGTTACCTGCTTGAATTGGTGTAACCTTACCACATTTGGAAATCTCAAAGCATACTGTTATTCTAAATTGTAAATAATCTTACTGATATTTTACTTCATTATTATTTATAAAGGATGAATCTCAGCTTTGTCAACTAATATCAGCTAGTACATATATCACTTGGTAAAGGATTTTATGCTAACACAGTGTTTGAGAGTAGGCTTACAATTGGATAGCTTTTCTAGGAACTACTTTAAGTATTAATTTGTGAAATGCCAAATGGCACGGGAAATTAAATGACTTTCCACAAGATACAATCTCAGTGAAAGGCTCAAAACATATCCAATACATATATCAGAGTACATATACCTCAACTCAATAAACAAACCAATCTGGCCTAAGTATACATATATGTGTATGTGTGAGTCGTATACAGAAAAATATATGCATGGAAAATGGATGTTAGAGGATAATAATGATGATGATGACAATACATATATATATATATATATATATATATATATATATATATATATATATATATATATATATATATATACATATATATATATATATATATTCGGATACAGGGTTTGGACAAAATAATGGAAATACCTTAAAATTTCAAACAAATTTATTTTAATATGGAGTAGGACCACCTTTGGTAGTAATTACAGCTTGAATTCTATGAGGTAGGGACTTGTACGAAGTTTGAATTGTTTCTAAAGGAATTTTTTGCCCATTCTTCAGCAAAAATAGTCTCCAGTTCTTTAGTGGTGATGGTGGAGGATATTGCCTCCTTACTTGTTTTTCTAAAATGCACCATAAATGTTCAATAATATTGAGATCTAGGGACAGTGGTGGCCAGATAAGATGTTCAAATTCACTAGAATGTTCCTTGTGCCATTCAGTAACAACTTTAGTTGTGTGAATTGGTGCATTATCATCCTGAAAGATTGCGTTTCCCTCTAGTAACAGTTCCGCAACAATTGGATGAATTTGATCAGAAAAAATACTTAAATAGTCTTGACTATTAATTCTTCCATGAAGGGAAACCGTTGGGCCAGCGGATTTCCAAGATATAGCCCCCCAGATCATCAAAGATCCTCCTCCATGTTTAACAGTTGGAAGAAGACAGTCTGAGTCAAATGCTTCTTTCGGCTGTCTACACAAGTATACTCAGCTGGTGGTCGGAAATAAGGTAAAGGATGATTCATCCATGAAAATAATATTCTTCCACTGCTCTAGGGACCAATTCTATAGGTTTTTTACTCCACTTTAAACGCTTTGCAACATTATGATGCTATGTGTTCCCATTATTTTGTCCAACCCCTGTATGTATATATATATATATATATATATATATATATATATATATATATATATATATATATGACCGTTGCCAGTGCCGCCTGACTGGCCTTCGTAGGGTTTTCGAGCGAGATCGTTGCCAGTGCCCCTGGACTGGCTTTTGTGTGGGTGGCACATAAAAGACACCATTTCGAGCGTGGCCATTGCCAGTACCGCCTGACTGGCCTTTGTGCGGGTGACACGTAAAAGCACCCACTACACTCTCTGAGTGGTTGGCGTTAGGAAGGGCATCCAGCTGTAGAAACTCTGCCAAATTAGATTGGAGCCTGGTGTTTCCATCCGGTTTCACCAGTCCTCAGTCAAATCGTCCAACCCATGCTAGCATGGAAAGCGGACGTTAAACGATGATGATGATGATGAGGGTGCAAAGGATAAATTGTTACCGTTTTATATTTTTAATTTCGCGCATGAGCATCGTTTGTTTTTTATTTTGTCAACTACACAGTATAGTAGGGGCAGTTAGGCACTGTCTGTTAGAAAAAACAGCACCATGATGCAATTCACTCTGCCAGAAATTTGGAAACGACATGCTGTACTGCTTGGTATTCGCACTTGAAGCTCCAATACAAATATTTCAGAGTGTTTGGGTGTCAATCTGAGGACAGTGCAGAGGATTCAGAAAGAGTTGGAGGAGTCTAATGGTGATTACGAATATACGGCAGCTCAGAAAACTCACTCTCATTGAAGATTGACAATGATCCCTCCAAGTCAATCAGGGACATGGGAGTGCCTGAGTTTCTTATCAAGCAGGTAGTGCATGAAGACATTCGATATTCCTCATACAAGATGAGAAAGGGTCAATTTTAATATCAAGCCATCAAGGACAAGAGGCAAAACTGCGCTACAAAGCTTTTGAACAAACTCAAGCATCCCCTCCAACCGAACATGCTTTGGTTTTTCTCAGATGAGAAAAATTTCTGCCAAGATCAGATGGTGAACACACAGAACAACCACTGGCTTGCCGTGTCCCCAAAACATTCAGTCAACATAATGGTGCTTGGAGTGATCACTCATCTTCCCATATAACTGCAGACTCAACATGGAGGCCTACATCAAGTGCCTGGAGGAGAAGTGCTGCCCTGTTGGAAGACCCTATGTCTGGAAACAGGACTCCGCACCAAGCCACACAAGCAGGAGAACCTAGTCATAACTGTCAGACAATTTCTGTGACCACATCACCCCTAACATCTAGCCACCTGACGCCCCAGACTGCAACACCCCTTGGTTATGTGTAGGGCAAGAGACCAATAAAACCCCTTGTAACACCAAAGATGAACTGAAGACACCTTGTCTTCAGTTCATCAACTTAAACAAGGAGACCATCCAACCTGGTGCTTATTATTCAAATACCTAATTCATTCAATTCCTTAGTGTTGTGTGTGTGTGTGTGTGTGTGTGTGTGTATATATATATATATATATATATATATACGGCTATATAATGGTAGGATACATGAATAAATATTACTAGTTCAAATTTACAGAAAACAAAAGATGAAGACAGGTGAGGGAACATTTAAGCAGGTGTATTAGCTTGACGCTCAGGAAGAACGGAAAAGTCTTTGATGTATCGAGCCTATGCTCTTTGACAGAAAGGATTGAGGAGGGGGAAAAAAAATACAGTGAAAGAACAAAAAACTGAGAGAAAATATGTGTAGGGATTAACAGTTTAACATGAAATATTTATAGAGAGAAAGAAGCTCATTATGTGTGTGTGTGTGAGAGAGAGAGAGAGAAAGAGAGAGAGAGAGAGAGAAATAGAGAGACTGTGCCTCCTTGTCTTTATATAGCCTGATATTTGTAAATAAGTATCAGTCATACTGGTAGTGTCATTCATTTCCAAAATTCAGCAAAAACATGCCTGGCAATAGGGAAATATTACATTGCTTGGGATCAGACAAGGGTTGGCAACAAGAACAGCATCCAGCTGTAAAAAATCTGCCTCAACAAACACCATCTAACTCATACAAATATGGAAAAGTGGATGTTAAAATGCTGATGATTTATATATATATATATCATCATCGTTTAACGCCTGCTTTCCATGCTGGCATGGGTTGGACAGTTTTACTGAGGGCTGGTGAACAAGAAGGCTGCACCAGGCTCCAATCTGATCTGGCAATGTTTCTACAGCTGGGTGCCCTTCCTAATGCCAACCACTCCGAAAGTGTAGTGGGTGCTTTTTACGTGCCACAGGCATGAGGGCCAGTCAGGCAGTACTGGTATCGGCCACACTTGAATGGAGCTTTTTACATGTCACCAGCACGGGAGCCACTTAGGTGGCACTGGCAACAACCACACTCAAATGGTGCTTTCTATGTGCCACCGGCACGGAACCAGTCAGCCGGCACTAGCATCGACCACGCTTGAATAGCGCTTTATACATGCCACCAGCACAAGAGCCAGTCAAGCAGCACTGGCAACGATCACTCTCAAATGGTGCATTTTACATGTCACCAGCATGGGACCAGTCAGGCGACACTGGCATTAACCACACTCGAATGGTGCTTTTTACATACTACCAGCACAAGTGCCAATCAGACAGTACCGTCACTAGCCATGACAACGACTTCACTTGCCTCAACAAGTCTTCACAAGCGCACTTTATTGCCCAATGATTGAAGGGTACTCTTAAATAGGCTGGTTATGCTGCACTGGCATAGGCCATAGTTACAGTATCACTTGGATTGCTAGGTCTTAAGCACAGCATATCTCCAAAGGTCTCAGTCACTAGTCATCACCTCGGTGAGGCCCAACGTTAAAAGGTCGTGCTTCAACACCTTATCCCAGGTTTTCCTGGGACTACCTCTTCCACAGGTTCCCTCTACTGTTAGGATGTGACACTTTTTCACATCCATACGCAACACATGACCACACCAATGCAGTCATCTCTCTTGCACACCACATCTGATGCTTCTTATGTCCAACTCTTCACTCAGAGTGCTTACAATCTGTCGTGTATGCACACTGACATTACACATCCAGCGGAGAATACTAACTTCATTCGTTGAAAGCTTACACATGTCCTCAGCAGTCACAGCCCATATTTCACTGCCATGTAGCATGGCTGTTTGCACACATACATCACACATTCTACCTTTTACTCTGAGCAAGAGGCCGTTTGTCACCAGCAGAGGTAGGAGCTCTCTGAACTTTGCCCAGGCTATTCTTATTCTAGAAGCTACACTCTTGGAGCAACCACCCTGCTACTGACTTGGTCACCTAGGTAACAGAAATTATCAACTACTTGTAGTTTTTCCTCCTGGAATGTAACAGAAGCTGTTTTCTGCACATTTTCAGTGTTTACCACCCCTGAGCATTTGTCACACACAAAAACTATCTTCCCAGTTAGCCTTCTTTTGATATTGCTGCACATCTTATGTGTCCATAGCTTATGGAATTTCTACCTATGCCTTTTCTACAGATCGAGCAGGGCCATCTACCTGAAGGGATTTGTCTGCCTTCCTATTTATTAAGACTTTGGTTTTTGATAGATTGACTCTAAGGCCCTTCGATTCTAGTCTTTGCTTCCACACCTGAAACGTCTCTAGTTCTGATAGTGACTCAGCTATTAGAGCAAGGTCATCAGCATAGAGAAGCTCCCAGGGGTATCCTGTCTTGAATTCCTCTACTATTGCCTGGAGGACTATGATGAACAAGAGGGAACTGAGGACTGATCCTTGGAGGACCCAGAATTCTTCACTGTACTTGTTGCCAACCCTCACCTTACCAACAGCATCACTGTACATGGCTTGTACAGCTTTCACTAACCACTCATCTAAACAGATTTCCACACACACACATAAGTGTGAGTGAATAAACGAAGGAAAAAGGCACTCAACACATTTAGGAATTACATGTATTATTTAAAACAGTTTGAGTCAGATTCATGGACTTCTAACAGAAACCCTTGCAGTAATCTAAGCAAGAAAGAGATAGGTTTCTGTTTGATTCAGCTCCATGCAGCCCTCTAACTGTTTTAAATAATATATATATATATATATATATATATATATATATATATATATATATATATATATATATACATACATAAATATATATATACAAAACAGATTTCACTATGTGTGTGTGTGTGTGTGTGTGTGTAATGAAAGTTTTTTTGATGTAGATAGTAAAAATCACACAAAGTAATTAATTGAAGCAACTGCTAGATCTTTTCTAAACAGAAGGAATCATCAAAAGGTTAATGAAGAAGAGAGGTATATGGAGATTCGAGATTTAAACTTTACCAAACATAATAGTAACAGAGGCAACAGGGAAATTAACCTAAATCATAGACTAAATTCTAATCTTCCATGTCATGACACATTAACAATACTCCACCTTATAATCAGTGTGAAATTAACAAAAATAAATGACTGGCGATTCCATGAAACCGAATAAGAACGACTGGAAGAACATAAAACCACCATCAATTTCTGATCATTTCAAGCCTTGTCACTGATATTACAAAGAGAAAACAAAAATCTTAATTTTTATACGTAAGTATCAGGAATGTCACTGCTTGACTACTGTGATATGTAGTTTTCAGTGCTCTTCATCCTTAAACTGAGAACAACTAATACAGATGTTAAAATCATAGAAAGTTGCACCAGACATCATCTCATGATAATTATCCTCTTTAACCCTTTAGCATTCAGAATACTCTGTCAAATTTAATGCCTATTTATTCACATTATTTTGAATTAATCTTGCATCATCATGTAACTTTCAGATTTCAAAGACATTGTAGGGTAGCTGTTAGAGACCAGATATCAACAGTTTGAACATAAAACAGAGAGAATATTTTGACTGGGTATGGCCGGTTTAAATGCTAAAGAGTTGACCTTTTCATTATTATAAAGTACGCAAATCCTTACACATGTTTCTAATATTAAAAGCATGTGTTGATGAACTTACAAAAAGTATATATAATAGACAGAAAAGGAGAAAACCATATTTTAATCAGGAAGTTGAGTAGATTATTTTAAAAGTTAATTTGTGTGTAGCTTGCATGCACAAATAAAATCCTACATATATATTTTCATTATATAGAAAAATAGTTTTTATATCAAAATCGATACATTGTGAATGCATGTACACTACTAATACTGCCATAAGTACACATAAACACTGTAAGTGCTATGGTTCCATCCATCATCAACTGTGTTCACACCAAGTTCCAGTAAGAACATCACAAATTCCTCTCATTTTAATTCCTGCATAAAGCTGACGTTTCATGTTCATTTGGGAAAATGTTTACATAATAGAGGATACACTGTAAGAGCAACAGAAAAACACTGTTGAATAAGCAATATATGAAAAACAAGGGACAAAATTGTAAATAACCACAACATAATCCAGGAATAATATAATTACTTCAATGTAATTGTCATGAAACTAAGAATATTTAACTTGTTAGGTGTCAAATGTAATGCTTATTTATTCACATTCATTTGAATTAATCACACATTATCTTGTGGCTTTGAGATTTCAATGATGTGATTCTTTATTTTTAGAATGACTTTCGAGGGTAGATGTGAAAAGAAGGATTTGATCAGTTTGAACACAGAAAGTTAGGATATTTTGGCCAGATATGACAGTTTAAATGCTAATGGGTTAAGAAAATCTATTTATCAAAAGAAAATTACCACAGCCCCATTGCTTCTACAACCAATTCATAAACTTTTTTCACAAAGAAGGCAAGATAACTTTTAAAAATTTAAAAACATTTTTTTACAAAATAGTTATCAGTATCTGAATATCTCTTTAGCCAGAGATTATCGTCAACATCATTTTATGTCTGTTTTACCATGCTGCACTGCCTGCACATATGTCTCACCATTTACTGTAGTTCTTCATGAGCTGATCTGTTATAACTGAAATCCATAATCAACACTGACTTGTAACATAAATTATGTTCCTTGTTCCTCATAGGCATAGGCAAGGCAGAATGGTTAAAAATTTCACTTTCACAACCATGTGAGCAAGTGTCTTTTACTCTAGCCCCAAGCCAACCAAAGCCTTGTGAGTGAATTTGGTAGACTGAAACTGAAAACAGAAAAAGTCTAGTGTGTGTGTGTGTGTGTGTGTGTGTGTGTGTGTGTGTGTACATGTATGTGTGTGTGAGAGTGAGAGAGAAAGTATGTGTGACTTGACATTACATACTAATTGTAAATATTTCACCATCATAAAAGTGATGTTTGTAGTTTCCATGGAAACATGTCCAGACAAGTTTAAAAATATTACTTTGTGTGTTTGTGTCCTTGACTTGACATTGCATTCTTAACTTTAAAACAATCTTCACCATGACATAAATGTTTGCAGTCTTCTATGAAATATATCCAGACAAGGGAAAATATTACCTTGCTTGGAAACAGGTGAGGGTTGGCATCAGGAAGAGCATACAACTGTAGAAAATTATACCTCAACATATCTTGTCTGATCCGTGCCAACATGGAAAAGTAGATATCTAAATAATGATGATGCATTTATCCTTAATTTACATTCGTAAAATATCTAAGGGTTACTAAATCTTTGGATATCAACATATAAACTAGCACTTCAATAAAACGGGAGAGAGTAATTAAAGTTATAATCAGAATCAGTATAATTGAAGTAGGTGTGATTATACCAGACCAAATCTACAAGGACACTGTGTCTTTTTGGGGATTGGGGTTAATAAAACAACAGGGAAAATAAACTGTTGGGAGAAAAGGCACATAAGAGGAATCTCGAGGTAGTAACCACATTCACATTAAAAAAAAAGTAATCTATAAGAAAATTACAAAAAAATAATAAGATGGTTGTTATTAACACTATAAATTAATCTTCAAGTTACTGTTAAGATATCAAAGTTTCTCCCACAAATAGCAAGCTTGTGTGTAAAATGTGTCTCCTCTTCGAAGTTAATATTTACCTTCCAGAACTGAAAATTCTGTGAATGTAAGCAAGCATCTAAATGAGTATTCCCCCAAAGATATAGCTAGTTTTTTTTGATAACTTATAGCAAGGCCTATAATGTTATATGATAAACTACATTATAATAATGTGTGACAGCAGTGAGGTATGAATAGGAATATATTTTGCCTACAGAAAGGAGTGGTGGAAACAAGTGGGGAGGAAAGAGAGTGAGAGACGAAACAGAGAGTAAGAGAGATAGTGTGTGTGTGTGTGTTTGTACCACGAAATGACTTCAGTACACATTACCGTTATAACTATTACAGTAAAATGTCCGGCTGAATGCTTTACAATATTTTGTCACTTTATAATGAAGTTGAAACTCAGTTGCAGTTCTGTCAATGTCATTATTCCTTTCAAATACCTGGCCTTGTACCAATGTAAGAAATGATTAATATCCTATTGGCAAAATTGTATGAGAAAAATGCTTTGCAATATTTGTTCCAGCATTTTTACATTCTGAGTTCAAGTTCAAACAGGATTACCTTTGCTTTTAATCTCTTCAGAGTGCATTAAATAAAGTACCAGTTAAGTACAGAAGTTGATGGTATTGACTAAGCCCCTTCCTCAACTTACTGGCCTTATGCCTAAGTCAGAAATCTCCATTATTATTATTATTATTATTATTATTATTATTATTAAGGTGATGAGCTGGCAGCATTTCATCCATCTTCACATTCTCAGTTCAAATTCCACTGAGGTTGACTTTGCCTTTCATCCTTTCAGAGTCAATAAAATAAGTACTAGTTGAACATTGGAGTCGATGTAGTTGACTAGTCCCCACCCATAAAATTTCAGGCCTTGTGCCTATAGTAGGAAGGATTATTATTATTATTATTATTATTATTATTATTATTATTATTATTATCATCATTATTATCATTATTATTATTATTATCATTATTATCATTATTATTATTATTATTATTATTATTTTAGGCAGCAAGCTGTTAACACACCAGACAAAAATGCTGAGTCGCATTTTTACATTCTGAGTTAAAATTCTGCTAAAGTCAACTTTGCCATTCATCCTTTTAGGGTTGACAAAAGAAGTACCAGTCAAGTACTGGGGGTGAGGTAATCAGTTTACATCTCCCTTCAAAACCTGCAGGCTCTGTGCCAAAATTTGAAATTATTATTATTATTACTACGACTACTGCAATGAGCTACTAGAATCACTGAAGCTGTGGACAGGAGCAGCAACAGCCCTGTCACATTGCTAAAGACTAGGTTTATTCCTAACAATAATCCCTTAATTCCATTTAACTGTCTCATAAGATGAATATTTAGAAAACATTAAAGCTAAAATATATCTCAGACTAAATATTATCTATGCATAAAAATATTTAAAGGACCTAATAATTTTCCATAAAATCTCAGGTAAACTATAAGTATTTCAAATGTAGCGAACAATTAACAGTTAAATTAACACATATGAGTGCAAGCCATTCAATCACATATACACAAATATAATGTACAAACTGTGTAAATAATTCATAGGTGAAAAACACACAGAACAAAGTTTGCTTAAAAGTAAAAATAAAATGGTGAAAGAGACACAAAATGTGGACAGAAAAGAAGGCAAAAAGAACTTACGTATGAAGACAAGAAACCAAGAGGTGAATTCGTGGATATATTTAAAATGATTTACAAAATCATTAATTCTAAATAAGGAAGGTAATGAAAGAAATGTGGAGAGTTTTACCACTGTTTTCTTCCCTCTCTTTTGCTATTATTAATTACACAATGACTACTTCCTTTCCTATTGTCAGGGAAAGTTGTAGCATGGCAGGTGAAGAGTACAGTCATAAAACTATATCTTCTAATAAAACTGCCCTCACCTAACACAATCAAGCCTTGTCATGAGAAAAAATTGAATGGAACTGAATGACACTTAACTGTGTGTGGATGTGTGGGGGGAACTGATATCTCACATTGGCTTAGTAATAGTGGTGTACATGCTTACTTCAGCTATTGCATTTGTTATACATTTAGGCATTTTCTTCTCACCCAACACCTCTCTCTAAAAGTAATGTGGAAGGAAAAAGAATAATAAAATTAATCAGATAAAATTCTACTGAATATAACAATGCCGAGGTGGAAGCAAAGTATAAAGTTGATAACAGTACCAGAGTGATATTTTTAATCTCTTATTTTAACCAAGTTTCAATACAAAGTTTTAAACTTCAATTAAAATTTAAGGAAAATGTAAATACAAAGGCCAAAATGGGGTTGTTTCGAAGGATCTCTGGACTGATGTTACATGACAGGTTGTGTGACTTAGAAATCAAGGAATCTCTCCAGGTTGAGCCACTACTTTAAACTGAGAGGTCACAACTCCTGTACTGTGGACACATGATTAGTATGTCACAGGAAAGAATCAAAAGAAAGATCCTTCAAATTGAACCAACCAGCACAACACCTAGGGTTAGACCAAGAGTGAGATGGTTTGGACAATGTCTATAGTCTTAGTTGATGACTTGGGAATCTAGCCAGAAAGTCTAATGACAGTTGCTTCTGATAGTGCCCTATGGAGGAGGTGCCTGAGGACTCTACCCCACCACAACTCTACTAGAAATAATGGATGGAGAAGGTGGATGGATGGAAACATAGTTACACTTAACAGTTCTATATTAAAAACACAAAAATACTGCAAAAGTCAGGAAAAAAGTCCCTTGATTTACAAATAATTTATTCTAACTATACCAACATTTTAAGAAACTGCTATAATTTGTTGATTGAATTTATACCACACTGGATGGTATGGTACTTATTTTAAGAATTTATATGGGATAAAAAATATAATACTTAAAGAAATTACTCTGAAATGACAAAGAAACGAAGATGAATCACTGAGAACTTATGTTCTTTTTTTTTGTAAGGAATTAAAAATTTATTAAACCTTTCAGCATTCAAAATTACATTGTCAAATGTAATGCTTATTTATTCATATTGTTTTGAACTAATCATGCATTATCTCATAGCTTTGGGATTTCAATGATGTGATTGCCTACTTTTAGACTGACATTGTAGGGTAGGTGTGAGAGGCCATATTCAGCTGGTTTTAACATCTAATTCTTGGGCGTGATACAGCCAGTTTAAATTAAGGCCTCATAACTGAAATACGTATGCGGAGGATGAAAGAAGAGACAGTATGTATAAAGTTTGGCACAATGAATATGAATAAAACATTTGTTGGCACTCGGTCGCTTACGACGTCGAGGGTTCCAGTTGATCCGATCAACGGAACAGCTTGCTCATGAAATTAACGTGCAAGTGGCTGAACATTCCACAGACATGTGTACCCTTAACATAGTTCTCGGGGATATTCAGCGTGACACAGTGTGACAAGGCTGACCCTTTGAATTACAGGCACAACAGAAACAGGAAGTAAGAGTGAGAGAAAGTTGTGGTGAAAGAGTACAGCAGGGTTCGCCACCATCCCCTGCCGGAGCCTCGTGGAGCTTTAGGTGTTTTCACTCAATAAACACTCACAACACCCGGTCTGGGAATCGAAACCGCGATCCTATGACCGCGAATCCGCTGCCCTAACCACTGGGCCATTGCGCCTCCGAATAAAACATAAAGCAGTAGAATAATGCAAACATAAGGACAGTATATTGACAGAATGGATATAATGTGGGATTAAATATCAAGCTTTATTTAGTCACAGTACCTTATCTCTTTTTATCTTTTTGCATGTCTCAGTTATGAGACTGCAGCCAGGCTGAGGCACTGCCTTATAGAGATTTTAGTTGAACAAATGAACCCCAATATTTATTCTATCAATCTCTTTCGTTGAACTGCTAAATTACAGACATAAACATACCAACACTGGTTGTCCAGTGGTGGTGTGCAGAACACGCACAGATACAAAGTCACACACAGACAAATATATACAATAGGCTTCTTACAGTTTCCAATAACCAAATCCTCTCATAAGGCTTTGGTCGGCCCGAGTCTATAGTTGAAGACACTTGCCCAAGGTGCCACACAGTGGGACTGAACCTGGAACTATGTGATTGGGATGTAAGCTTCTTACCACACAGCCAAGTCTGTGCCTACAAGTCTGAGTTTGAATTCCAACAAGGTTGATTTTGCTTTTCATCCCTCTATGGTTGAGAAAATAAGTAGGAGTCAAATAATTGGGGTTTCATTTGCTTTAAGCAAATAATTACCATCCTCTCAAATTCAGTCTCTGCCCAAGTTAAATATCAATATTATATATATTACAAAACCTCTCAATAGAATAATTCACAAAACAAATATAACAATGAAAACAGACCCACGAAACACAGCAGCAGAAATCTAAACAACACAGGGAGCTTAACAGTAACATGAGAATCAACAATAAAACAAGAGCACAAATAGCAAAGGAAAACATAGTTATAGTTTGGAGTCACGGTGAAAAGTTCTCATGCAACCCTGGGAGTGAAGAAAAGAATATTTTTTCTATTAGGCAACAGGGTACTTGGGGGGGGGGGGCAGTAGTAGTAGTAGTAGTAGTATAACATCCACTGAGTCTACCTCACTATATTGCTTCGCTACAGTCTGTTGTATCCTTCTTGCAGGGGGAATTATTATCTTGTTTGGAAACATGATATATATATATATATATATATATATATATATATATATATATATATACTTTATTTAAAAGCAGCAGAAATATAACAAAAAGCTGTTACTCTGAGTTTCACGTTCCCGTTCATCAGACAGTTTTGTTAGAAATGGGGTGCTTACTCCGGTATATATATATATATATATATATATATATATATATATATATATATGTGTCTTCTATTATAGCCTTGGGTCGACCAAAGCCTTGTGAGTGGATTTGGTAGGCGGAAACTGAAAGAAGCCAGTCGTGTATATATGTGTGTGTGTGTGTCCCACCATCGCTTGACAACCGATGTTGGGGTGTTCACGTCCCCGTAACTTAGCGGTTCGGCAAAAGTGACCGATAGAATAAGTACTAGGCTTACAAAGAATAAGTGCTGGGGTCGATTTGTTCGACTAAAGGCAGTGCTCCAGCATGGCTGCAGTCAAATGACTGAAACAAATAAAAGAAGAGAAAAGAATATACGCACAAACATGTATACATACACGTGTGTGTGTGTGTGTATGTATGTGTATACCAGGTGCATTGAAAAGTATCCAATTATATTTTTTCCCAACCAAAACTAATGTCACATGACCAAATGCATCAAATTTTGCCAAAAGCTTGGTGATGCTCAAGCTCAAACCATCTAGAAGATTCAACAGACCTATGGTGATGTTGCCATGGACAAAACTCAGATCAAGGAGTGGTACAACTCCTAGAAACATGGCCACATCTCAGTGGAGAGCGAGGCATACTCAGGAAGGTCATCCACAAGCCGAAACGAGGAGCCAACTGAGAAGGTTTGCTGAATAGCCATAGAAGACTGTCAAGCGACAATACAGGAAATTACTCACAAGGTGAAAATTAGCATAGGATCAGTGCACTCCATTTTAGCGGTGGATTTGAGCATGTGGAGAGTGTCAGTGAATACTTTTGAATGCACCTCATAATTCAAGCTTTTCTGGTCAAGAACAACACATCAACAGGCTCCCTAACTCTCCCAACTTGACACCATGTGACTTCTGGCTCTTTCCCAAACTGAAAACTACACTGAAAAGAAAACAATTTAAGTCCTGAGCGGAAATCATGGAAAAGCAATAGCAGAGCACCATAACATTCCAGGTATTATCAGCAGTGACAGAAATGCTGGGGGAACCCCCAAGGGGAGTTTTATGAAAGTGATCAAATAAAATTTGTGAGATGTACAAGATTGCTTATTTCTATGCTCAAAGGTCGGGTACTTTTTGAATGCACCTCATACACACACACGCCTAGGCATGTGTTGTGTGTATGGATTTATGTCATCACCATAGTCAGACCCAGCATTCAGGGCATGATGCTCATCTAGATTGGTCGTGAGTTTCAGGTTTGTTGAAATGGATGCTTTAACACCAACTAAAATTAAGTGTACTGGATGTTTTTTCACATCACAGTTAGGGAAGTGTTCTATCTTCAATAAAACGAAAGGGTTGCCCCAACCGCACACCTTACAGTCTGCTGAGTGAATTTTTTCACACTATATAGATAGCCATGTCCACAACATGGCTTAAGGGATCTCTTAACTCCATATTACCAATAGCTTACCAACCTCTTTACAGAGGAAGAGAGAGAAAGAGATAGTAGCATGAATGATGATCATAAGACTAAAGAGGGATAGGTGATAGGAGTATTCAATATTCCGAGACATATATGCATGTGTGCTATCAAGATAATGTGAGCAAGAGACAGAAAGCAAAATGAGCCAGGAGATAGAATAATGACAGAGGAAGAGGCAGGATTTGTGAGAAGAGAGGAACAGAGTCCTTAGTACAGCAGGGAGGATAAAGATAAAATGTACTGGGTACAACAGATGGTGGGTGGTCCTTTAAACATACATCTTACAATGGACAGGGAAAATTGAAAGTTGAGGTTAGAGAGATATGAAATAGATGGATTCCATATAAGTGGAGAAGGACAAACACAAAAACACAGACTCAAACACACACGACGAGCTTCTTTCAGTTTCCATCTACTAAATCTACAAGACTTTTGTCGGCATGGGGCTATAGGAGAAGACACTGCCCAAAGTTTCACGCACTGGGAACCAAAAGGATGAGAAACAAACTTGTTACCACACAGCCACCAACATATTCAAACAACTCAAGAAATAAAGCTTTTATGACGCATAAATGGCAGAAAAACCACTTGTCTTTATTTGTATATAAAAACATGCAGACTAAACAAATTCTTTCTCTCTCTCTCTCTCTCTCATTGGCGCGCGCGATTCGGGCATATACAGGTTTCACACTAAATACGTAAGAATAGGAAAAACAAATCAATTATTTGAAATTTTACAGCAATGCAAGGGAGATTACTTGATATTCTTTTTTTTTTCTCTCCCTTTCAGTCTTAAAAGATAAGTGAGAAGACATTTAATATTACAAACAAAATTTTATATACATATATATAAAAAATTGTGTGTGAGTATCATTGTACTTGCTTCAGTCATTTGAATACAGCCACGCTGGAGCACCGCCTTGAACGGTTTTAGTAGAAGAAATCGACCCCAGAGACTTATTTTAAAAGTCTAGCCTTATCGGTCTCTTCCGCCAAATCGCACCAACACCGGTTGTCAAGCGGTGATGGAGGTACAGACACAAAGACACACACAAGTCTTATTCTTTGTAAGCCTAGTATTTATTCTATCGGTTTCTTTTGCCGAATCGCTAGGTTACGAGGACGTAAACACGCCAACATCGGATGTCAAGCGATGGCAGGGGCAAACAACACACACAAATATATACATATATATATATGTAACAGGCTTCTTTCGGTTTTCATCTACCAAATCGACTCACAAGTCTTTGGTCGGCCCGAGGCTATAGTAGAAGACACTTGCCCAATGTGCCAAACAGTGGTACTGAACTCAGAGCCATGTGGTTGGGGAGCAAGCTTTGTACCGCACAGCCACGCCTGCTCCTACACACACACACACACACACACACACACACACACACACACAAACAAACACACACACGGGGTGACAGCACTAAGCAGTACAAACCTGCTACCAGTTCAAATATGCTTGATGCACATTTGAACCTGTAAGAAGGCCATTCACTGTATTTTGTTATGGGGAGTTCAGGATACATTTGATAGTTTGCATAAAAGGGGGAAAAAACACAATATCCTATCCAAAAGTAAAGGTGTTTAAAAAAATCAAAAAATATCAATTAGATACGGCTGAATTATAGCTGCCATCAGCTTCTACCATGGCCTCAAGACAGCTCCAGAAAAAGGCACATGCATTCCTCACTGTGCCCTTAGGAAGTTCTTTGAACACCTCCTTGATTTTGGCCACAGCCCTGCCTTGGTGGTGCACATTGAGTAGTTGGTGTGTCTCTCAACCAACCCCACACATAGTAATCCATTAACCCATGGGATTACAATCAGGGGAATTTACGAGGCCAGAAATTAGGGCTGGGGAAGTTACAGAAATTCTTCAACAACATTTCTGGAGGAATAACAAGGAGCCAGGTCTTGCTGTCATGCATATGACCATCCAGCAGCAACCATCTCCAGTCAGGTTTGGACCAGTCTTCATCAGCTTCAAATAACCACCTGAATTGAGTTTAAGGTTCGGTTTCTGCTGTTGTTGAATGAATTCTGGCATTTGGATGCAGTCAGAACACCTGCTATCTCCCTTCCTGCTGACCACATCATGTATGATAGTCGTTACATTGTTCACAGAGCATTGAACAGCAGTCATGATGTCGCTATTTTGACACCTGGTATGAATCACTGTGATACAAGTAACTCTTTTCCAATATTCAGAAGGTTTCCAGTCTTCCATGTCATCTAACTTTTTCTCACCTACAACTTAATTTTTATGCTCTCCAATGCTGTTGACTGCTCACCAATACATCAAACTGTTCCTGCAAAAAGGATACATGAAAATGGTCAAATTTAGCACAAACACCCTGTGTGTATCATGGACCCATCATTAGACAACATATGAATGTTCTGCAATTTCTTGCTGAACAACTACACCCAGTGATTTGTTTATAGTGATCAAATGTTTATGTTCACATAAGCTCACTCCCTCCATCAAATCAACATCACCTGTACAGGTGCACAACATGCCACATGTCAGATGACAAAATGGTCACAGAGCAACATGAAATGAATTGTTTTGCTCAAGAACACAATGTAGCACTCGGTCTGGAAATTGAAACCATAAATTTGCAATTGTGAGTGCAACACCTTAACCACTAAATCATCCACCTGTGTGTGCATGCATGTGTATGTGTGTGTGTGTGTGTGTGTGTGTGTGTGTGTGTACACACACACACACATATATATATATATATAACTGCAGATGAACTACTTGGATATGAGTTAATGTCAATGACAATATATATCTGTGTGTGTGTGTGTGTGTATATATACATGTGTACATATATATTTATGCTTGTATGCATAATTATAGAGAGCAATTTAGATAATAATTGGACAACAAATAATCAGTGCATTATGTTGGATATCCAAAAAGAAATGTGAGAATGACTGGTATTATAAGGCTGAGTCTCATCTGGGTGGAATTTACATTTGCTTAGGCCATTAAGTAAATACAAAGAGTAAAACAAATAAGAGAGTTTGTTTATATAACATTCACTTACATCATCTTATGCACATTTCATTAACAATGAACAAACATCAGCTATATAAAGAAAATTTTATAATTTCAATGCATTGTTGAATCTTCAGAAGTTTCATAACTCACATTACTAGTTCTTACTATTTATATTTGATCAACTATTGCAATGTGTTATATTAAGGAATTAGCTTTAAACATTCTAGTGAGGAAGAATTTTTTTACCATAAAGAAAGAAGTGTGCATGTATTGTCACAGTGCCTCTAAATAGAGATTTGTAGCCATGACTATCAGATAACAGAGAAATAAACATTATATCTATATAGTTTACTATTTTAGTGGGCTCTTCAATTATCATCCACCCTCACAGATGCAGGTTAGCAAGTGTATATGCACATACATATTTTACAAACACAAATATATACGCTGAGGTATACTTGCATATCTACACACAAACATGCTCTTTTATACAATTACACCACACACACACACACATACATATACACACATATATTGATCATGCCTCCAGCCTTGTTCACTATTCACCTCTATCCCATCATCTCTCACCATTTATCTCTTATGCTCCGGCAAGCTTACCCAGCCACCTTTCTTGATCTGTCCCTATTCTCTCTTCCACTAACCTTCTTGCACCCTCAAGGTGTGTTCTGACAACTCATCCCCAACATTTTTAACTTTATTTCCAGCTACTCCCACCCACCTTTATATAATGTAAGATGGTTAGGTATCTCCTCTACAGCAAGAAACCTATTCATGTCCCAGTCATACAATAGCTACTTAATACCTAGCATAAGAACATCTTACTACATCCCCACTCAGTCAAGAGGGATTTTTTTTCTATATCTGTGTTACTTAGAAACCTCACTAGTGATAGTGCCACAAACATAGCACTCACTATACTCAACAGAGTAGTTGGCACAAGGAAGAGCATCCTGCTGATAATAGGCATGCAGTGTACTGAACACACAGCGATGTGGTTCAGAAGTGAACATCATAAGCACAGAGCTAACCCTGTGACTATTTCAATACAAAATATTTTTCATAATATATTTTATCTTTTACTTGTTTCAGTCATGAGACTGTGGCCATGTTGGAGCACTGCCTTGAAGAATTTTTAGTCGAATGTATAAACCTCCAGCACTTGATTTTTTATATAAGCCTGGTACTTATTCTATTGGTCTCTTTTGCCAAACTGCTAAGTTACGGGGACGCAAACACACTGGTTGTCAAGCAGTGGGGGGACAAGCACAGACACAAAGACACTCACACACATATATGAGAGGCGTCTTTCAGTTTCTGTCTACCAAATCCACTCACAAGGTTTTGGTCAGCCTGAGACTATAGTAGAAGAAACTTGCTTAAGGTGCCACACAGCAGGACTGAATCTGGGACCATGTGGCTTGGAAGCAAGCTTCTTACTACACAGCCATGCCTGTGCCTATATTTAACAATGATAAATATTTAATGCTTAATTCCATTAATTTCTCAAATCTTAACCCTTCAGCATTCAGATTACTCTGTCAAATGTCAGGCTTATTTATTCATATTGCTTTGGATTAATGCTGCAGCTTTGAGATTTTGATGATGTGATTGCATATTTCTAGAATGACATTGTAGGGTAGGTGTGAGAGGCTGGATTTGGCCAGTCTGAACCTAGACCAGGTAGAATATTTGAGCCAGATATGGCTGGTTTAAATGTATTTCATTAATTTTTCCCCAACATAACTTACAGGCCTAAATTTGGGTTATACAGTTATATTTATTGTTTTAATTAATATTTGCATTAATTTTTACCAGTTGGTATGAAAAATAAAAGAAAACAATTATTGGTCTATCAATTAAAAAAAGATATAACTCCTACTTTGAAAACAAGTGCACAATTTAATGAGCTTAAGTTGAGATATTTCTGCTTTAAATCTAAAAATAATCTTATTCTCAATGAAACTCAGTATTTTTTTCTGAATTTGAATGAAAAACGATATTTTTTGCATCTCAAAAGCTGATACTTTTGCACCAAAAGACTGCTCTCTACATATTTATTGAAAATACATACTTTCAAAATATTAGAAAATTGGAAAATTTTTAGCTTATACAATGCTACCCTAAAAAAAAACACTCACATTATACACACATCCAGGTGGGACCACACTGAAACTGGGTCAAAATTTTGAACCAATACAATTCTATCCATTTTCTTTGCACATTTAATTATTTACAAAGCTTTCAATGTCCCAAAATTTATTAGTAACCCTCACAAATGTGAGCACTTTTTGCTAAAGAAGTCTTTCATCAGCACCAATGCTGATGTAATTTTCAATCATTAGCCTCCTCTTCGTTAGATCTTTAAAGAAAGCATAACTAATTTTCAAGTGGGAACTTTCTTTTGCGTTTATTAATTTTTTTTTGACTGGGGACCGTTGGTGGTGCCACCTATAGTTGCTTTTAGAGTGAGAGAGAGAGTTTACTCAGAAATATAAGAGAGGGTGAAGATACCCTTTAAGAAATGAGAACTGCTTCAGGGTTTTTTTTTTTTTTTTATTATGAAAGGTCATTTTCTTGAGTGAGAGAACATATGAAATAATATTTCCATATAATCCATTTTCTTTTTTCTTTTTAAGAGTCCTAGTAGTTGTAGACAATGCTATTTCAACCTTCTGATAGGTTCCTCAGTACAACATATTTTTTTATTATCTAAAAGGCGGTGCCCCAGCATGGCCGCAGTCAGATGACTGAAACCAGTAAAAGAGTAAAATGATACAGATAAAACGGCTTAAAGGGAAATTTATGCCTTACTTTCATTCAAATTTGGCCAACTTATCCCTCGTCATTCTTCCCTACTGCACCAGTTTTGATATGGTGAACAGCATTATATTCCTTTCATTGAGTTCTCTTGTTTAAGCACAATTAAAACAAAAACGACAAAGAAATGAGTAAACTATACTGCCTAGAAGTTGCATTTAAGTATAATTCTCATTTTTTAAGACATTTTTAGCTTAACTTCATTTTATAGTTGGATTGGTGAGAAAGTAAACATTGCACTTAAAAATATTATCCATTCACTGCCATAGGCAAATAATATATATTTGTCAGAGAGAACAGAAAAGGTCATAAAAATGTAAACATTGAGCTTAAGAATATTATTCATCCACTGTAAAAGTAAGCCATTGTACTTAACCTTTGTTGACCTGGAGAAAGCTTTAGACAGGGTCCCCACTCTCTTATTTGGTGGTCTCTAAGGAAACTAGGAGTAGAGGAGTGGCTTGTTAGAGCAGTTCAAGCAATGCTGTCAGTAAGGTGAGAACTGGCCTTGAATACAGTGATGAATTTAACATACAAGTTGGTGTACACCAGGGATCTTAGTCCACTCTTATTCATCATAGTTCTCCAGGCCATAACAGGTACTTGTGGAAGAAGGAGACTCAGGAAGACATGGGATGAAGGGGTGAGGAATGATCTTAGGATGTTGGGGCACACAGAGGAAATTGCAGTGGACTGAGATGTTTGGCAATATGTGGTTCTAGAGAAAACCCGTCCATAAAAGAAGAGTTGTGTTCCACCCACATGTAACAACACACTTTTCACCCACGTTACCCTAAGAACCCAAACTACAACTCCTCCTCTAACTGCATCTTTCTCTTCCACACATTTCCTCTTCATAAATTATGATTATTTTCCAATCCCCTTTCTTAACCTCACTGCCCTGCACACTGTATCATTGCTCCCCATACCTCAACACTTGCACCCTATTTTTCTACCCAGGTTCTATGCTCATATTCTTGTTACTTGTGAGTATACCCTAGCACTACACCGTCTCTCTTGTGCTCTCTCTTCCACTTTTGCTGAAGGAGAGAGAGAGAGAGAGAGAGTAGGGACTCTCTCTCTCTCTCTCTCTCTCTCTCTCTCTCTCTCCTCTTGTTTTTCCTGACTAGGTAACTAAGTATCTCCTTTACATCATCACATTTGTTTCTAGCCTCTTTCTTGTATCTCACTCTCACTCTCTATCTCTGTCTGTCTGTCTGTGTGTATGTGTGTCTCTCTCTCTCTTTCTTTCTCACTGGGTAACCATCTACCTCCTCTATAGCAAGACACCCATTTTTGCCTCGCTATTCCTCTGTTACATTCCAACCTTTCATCATCTGATACTGGATCACCTCCTCTAATGCTCCCTCTGTTGTGGCAAGACACCTGCTTCTGTCTCTTTCATCTAACCTTTCATCTTCTGACACAAATTCCCCTCCTCAAATGCCCTGCTCCTCTCATAATTACTTGTCTTGTGAGTTACTTGGTTACCCTGCTAGTGCTGGTGCCACGTTAAAACCATCCAGTCCACACTGTAATGTGGTTGGCATTTGGAAGGGCATCCAGCTGTAAAAATCATGCCAAAACTAACCTCACCTGTGCTAGTGCCACATTAAAAGCACTGAGTCAACTCTGTGGAGTGGTTGATGTTAGGAAGGGCATCTAACCATAAAATCCCTGCCAAAACAGATACAGTAGCCTAGGGTAGTTTTTGTACTTGGCTGGTTCCTGTCAACCATCCTACCCATGCATGCATGGAAGATGGATGTTAAACGATGATGATGATGACAACTGTTGTGGGTAAATGATTTTTAAGAAAAAAAAATGAGAAAGCATCCCAACTGAAGTGAGTTTCATACTCACAATCTCCGAACATCCATCTCTCTCTTTTTGTAAACAACAACAACAACTAATGAAGAGAAAATATTTTTAAAATTATGTAATAATTCAAATTCAAAGTCTGAGTAATAATTAATGTTTGCTTGACTAAATTACTGTGTATCTTTCACCAATGGCAAGAACACACTTCAAATATATAGCATTTGCTCTGCATGACTAGCACAGAAAACTCCCTAGTTGTTCTCCCTGTCATAAATGCAGTGAACAAGCCATTAGCCCACAGGACATCTTATAATCAATAACATTACTTTTAAGAAAATGTGTTACAAAATTCAAAATGACACATTGAGTTTTTGCTTGTCTCTAATTTCTCTGGGTCAATAAAATATATACAAGTAATACTCTGGGCTCAATGTGCTCAGCATTAAATCTGCCGTATATATGTACGTCCTTGTGCAGATGTAAGAGATTTAATGTTTAGCTTTGGTACTATGATATTTAAGATCTGAAATCAATAAAACAAACTCAGTCAATTGTCCCATCACCAGTGAAAACTGGAAGTGTGTTTTGTCAAAAGTATATATTACCATCAACTACTGTACTTCTGTATGAAAAGCTACAAATCTGTATTGGCATTGACATGAGATGTAACAACATAAGCCTGAAGCAAATAAAAATTAGTTAAGCTAATCAGATTTTCCATCAAAAATATGAAAAAAAAAGTTATCAAGATTAACTAACATTAGCCATAAAAGTTTGTATGATGTATAAGTTTAATTTTGACAGAAAAGTCAAACTTGAGCTGGAGTATATTTAGAAAAATTTTCTAAATATCATACAAAATCCAACATAAGAATGTGTGCGTGTGTAAGTATATACCTACATATAGACACATGCACATACATATTTTCATACATACAAAGATTGTGTAAGAAGAGAAAAAATATTTTTAATTTTTTGATTTGATTTTAAGAAATAACTACATGTTCCTTTTTCCAATGAATGGTATATTCTTCGATGACATTGTAACATACTGTTTCTCACTACCTAATGATACAATGTCATTAGAATTCAACCCAGCATTGAGGGACAAACATTGCTTGGTATAGAATATCTAAAAACATGACTTGTAACAATTTAATTAGAACTTCATGTGATTTTTTACATTCCAAAAAGGTGCACCTCTATAGTTTGTAATATGTACACAATTTCATAAACACAGGTTCGTTGGCTACAGTATCCACATAATACAGATACAGATTATGTATGAGAAGAAAGCTAATGTGAGCAATATAGATTTGGATGCAAAAGAGGTAGCGAATGTGGAGGCCTTCTCCAAGAGAGTACTACTACTTAAAGAAACATCATGTTCGAAAAGTGGCAGGATGAAGAAGACCACAAACCTGGTCGAGATCCTTCTGGCAAAAGATCAAAAAGACTGGTTACAGTTTGTGAGATGGAAGAGCTTGTGGGCAATGCAATTGTGAGTCATGATGCTGAGTAAAATCTGTCCAGTTTGTCGGCTGTATTCTTTGCCTGACACACTGCAGTGCAGCTATGAATGAACCACTTGGAGAACATGGGGTTGTGAGGCTGCCAGGGATGGTTGGCTTTTTTGTCATGGGCAACAGTATTGCAGAAACAGTAACTTAGCTACCTCTGCTGTGTCTTGACCATTTCCAGAAGGAAATACCTACCCAAATACACCTATCACTTCTCCACACATGGATGCATCAAAAAGGAAAGACAAGTCAATATGCTCACAGTATCCAGGGAGTCTCAAGGGATGCCAGATAATGGCTAAGTAATAACCATACACATCTGCCTTAGGGTCCCTCCCACCAGATTTTCTGTAGGGGTTTATTACTCCCTTAGTCTTTTTTAAATACTCAATAAATTACCCTACAAGGCAGCAGGGATTCATTAGTATGGAGGGCACAATTTGTGCAAACCCAGTCCCATTCTCTTGTCCTTCAAAATCATATTGGTCTGATGCAACAAGTACTAAAGAGTTGAAAGACCTCGTCTGCCATCCATTGGAATGTTAGTGAATGACCTTCTTCCAGAGGCAATTCTATGACATGTCAATTAACTCATTGCTGGGACCCTAGTAGGTGCTACCATACAGGGTCAGAGTAGACCTGGAAACAATAGTGGCTAAGAGGTGCTCTACACTCCTCAAAACACTGGAACTTGTGAATCAGGGCCCCACTATTAGATGCAGTTTTAAGTCATATCCAGGGATTATTAGCATAGAAATAGAACTGACAGAGTTCTGCCAGTCAGCTGACATGATGTGCCACTGGGTCCAAAAGTGAGGAATGATGCATAGTGTATAGATATGTGGTAGGTAGTCACAATAAAGTAGCAGCTAAATAACCTGACAGGTACAGTTAACTTCATAATTTCATTGCCATGCTTGCACCTCTACCAAACCATCACCAAACAGTGATGGTTTGGTAGAGGTTAGGTTTAGGGGTGAGAAAGAGATCAAGGATGTTTGGAGTTACTGAAATAGTAAAATCAATATGGGATGAATGTGAGAAACAAAAGTTCTGCGCACTGAAATAACAGAAAACAATGACTTCAGAGAAGTCTTTCATACAAGAAGTGATGTGGTTGGAGGATTCCAGAGAGCAGTAAAGGAAGGATGCGTAACTGGATGTATTTGTTGCTGGTGAAAAAGGTGAGTGGAAAGGAGAATGGAACCTACACAGGTATGCACACACACACACACTCTCTCTTTTTCAGAGTTCAATTTTGAATGTAGAGTATAACTTGAACAGTAGTGATGTAATATGAATAAAAGGTGAGAAATCTGTCTCAGAAAGGAGTAAGAGGCATGGTTTGAATATTACTGACATATGCAGCCTAGGCTGGACTGAAGTCCACAGATATTGGAGAAGAGAAGAGAGAATTGGCCAATGAGTTTAGAACAATGTTTTCTGACATTAAGTGCAAAGGATGTCAGGGCACTATGAGATCATGATAATCCCCAACTGGAATTCCAGCCTGAATGCATGCAACAGAAAGTACCCACAGGCAAGGACTGGTATAAAACTATTCTCTTCACTGTATACATGAAACGCAGTACCAGATATATGATGACCCACAATCAAATAATGCATGTACTTGATATCAGCATATAGTAGTACAAAATTAAATACCTTAAAGTCATTACTTAGCCTAGTGTCCAGCTATTTCTGCCAAACTTATCAGCTTTCAATAATAATTATTACTATTTTCTTCCTTATAACTACATATAACAAGAAACATGTAGAAGCTATAAGCAAGAATTAATGTCAAGGTTAGAACTTGGTTCAATAAGAAATTTTCTGTTATTTATTTTTCTAACTTAGAAAAATGAGACATATACATAGGAAAAAGAAAATTTGTAGGTTGGCTTTAACCCCTTAATATTCAAACTGACCATATCCAGCCTAAATATTCAACCAGTTTTATGTTAAAACTGGCCAGATTTTGCTTCTCACACCTATCCTACAATGTCTTTCTAAAACTAAGTAACCATAACATGACAATTCTTAGCTATAAGATAATGCATGATTAATTCAAAACAATGTGAATACATAAGAATCACATCAGACAGAGTAATGTGAATGCTAAAGAGTTAAGTTGAAACTTGGACAAATTTTAACAAAGATAAAAAAGGAAGCACAAAATAGCCACTTCCAATAAACAGTATCATTATATTCTTGTGATAGGGGTTTTTGCGGTACCATTTTATACAGTAAGTTACTGAGACAACACATGAGTTTCCTGAAGAAAGGCAGTTTCTCAAGGAAAAAGACAGGCTAACAAAACTCTCAAGTTAATTGACTTATAGTGACGTGGACTTGATGTCTTTCCTATAAGCACAATGGATGGAACTCATGACCTTTTGGTGGCTTGTTGAGCACAATATCTGCACTCTCATATCATCAACCTAGTACATAACATTTGAACAGAAAAATTATGCTAAAAGTAATCAATAGAACAGGATTAGATAGATTAGATGACAGTGATTAAATAGATTACCAATACAGGATAGTTTAACATCATCTCTAGCAGGATAGTGAATTTAGCATTGTTAGTGATGAGCCAGATTTGATGCTTAAGTGTGCATAAACGTCAATGATTTATTGTCTGCCAAGGTCAATAAAATAAAAAGCTAAGTCAACTTCAGTATGTTTTGAGCTCAGTCACTAAATAGGTGTGGTCATCTTTAATGGAAAATGCACATCACATTTATGTATGGGTTATATGCTGTTGCTTTTTTTTTTTATCATGTTAACTGAACAAATTATTCTTCAAACTATACACACTTTCATCTTCTTCCACTTATTCACTCAGCTGGCAAAAATGAGTAGTACCTGTAATTCATAAAAGTTAACACTCTCCCATTTTCTTATGAATAATATTTTGATTATAAAGTATTCAAGTATCTTGACTGTTACCTACAAATTTGTGGACCACCTCTGCAAGGCATCCTCTCTACCCTACTCTATTGCTCCCTACTTATCCCCTTCCCCTCGTAATTTCTATCCATACCTCACACTTATACGATAGCCCTAGACTCCTCCTACACAATCCATTCTATCACTTTTCTACTCAGTCCCCCTTTCTTTTCTCTTATAACTCCTAACACTAATCCATTCTTTTTCCTATTCTCTGCCATACTCTCTCCCCACCTCTAATTAATGTGTACTCCACTGCTCTGTTATTCTCTCCACTACCACCCTGTTCTAATTTTGCTTACCTCCCCTCATCTCCCACCTAAAATCATCACACTCTCTTCTATTCTTCCTCATTTAAGAGGCAAGTTTCACTAGTGCTAGTAACATGAGAAAAAGTACCCAATTCATTCTGTAGAGTGGTTGGCATTAGGAGAAGGATCCAGCTGGAGAAACCATGGAAAGTAGGCATTAAAGCATGACACAAATTTTCAACTCTGCAAGATCCACTGCTTGACAACTGGTGTTGATTCATTTACATCCTTGTAACTTAATGGTGTGGTATATAAGATCAATAGAATAACTACCAGACTTGAAAAAAATAAGTACTGAAGTTGATTTCTTTGACTAAAACCTTCAAGGCAGTGCCCCAGCATGGTCATAGTCCAATGACTGAAACAAGTAAAAGAGAGGAGAAATATTATGTTTTAGTGTCAACATGACTCTCAAGTGTACTAGTAGGAGAGACTTCCGACAAAGCATAGAATTTAATGAAAAGCAGGAATGGAGAAACTATAAAATTCAAAATACTTCTAAAAACAAGAAAACTTAAGAGGAATTGTTACCAATTGAGAATCAATTCAACTTACTGGTAACTTAATATCATGAATTAATTACATCCTGAAAACAATTTTTAAAACTCAGTATGAAACCTTATATTACCAGAAAACACAATGTTTGTAGCAAGGTACAAACTCCAAGAAATGGAGTGTTCAGTAATTTGTCACAGAGCTCGCCAGTTATAAATGAGATCCTAATACTGGATGTTAATACTAGAAAACTATACATTTCAGACAGAGATACAGCAACCAAATGTAGATATTCATCAATGTTTACTTAACAAGGCAATCAAGAAACTGACTTAGCACAGAATAAATCCACTTACAAGACAGCAAGAATTAGAAACTATGTGAACACCAAGCTTTACTTCATCTACAAAAAAACAAGGTTCAACATTAGCAACATTAGCAGCACCCAGTTGTGTATAAGAATTTAAAGATATAAATAGCATTTATATTCAATGCTCAGGATTCATCTGCCATATTTAGCACTACCAAAAGCCATCCTTAAGAGATTCTTTAGTTTAGCCATGTGTCAGTGAAATAAGGGGGAAAAAAGGATTTTTGGAAACTATAAAATTTATTTAAAACACAAAAAAACTAAGAGAAATTATTTCTAACTGAAAATCAATGACTGAGCCTATGTATGAGGTACAAGCATGGCAATGAAATTATGAAGTTAACTTTGTAACTCGAGAGTTTGGAGTTCAATTCCATTGCATGGCACCTCGGGAGACCAAAAGTATGTGAAAGCCCACTAGGACCATTCTTGTTCTTGGATGTTAGATTTAAATCATAGTGGTCTTTGGTAATGAATGCCACCCTTTCCTCAGCGGATAGCATTGGTACCAGGGACCATGTACGTAGGAGAATGTCTGTGTATACATATTTGTATATGTATACGTATGTGTGAGGGGATAGATAGATATATACACACGTATGTACTCACATATATATATATGCTCTTGAATCATTTGATATCCAAGTATGGTTATGCACACAGTCACGGACATGTGTATTGGAGTGTCTATAACTATTTGTATGACCTTATATACTGTTTGTAGGCTTTTTATGTGCCTTATATTTTTATATTTTATATTTTCATTTTTCATTTATTTATTTTATTTTTACTGTACCCTTATTTTTATTTCTATTTTATTTTCATTTTTATTTTTTACTTTATATTTGTGTGGAATTTTTGTGAATCTCTGAAGAGGCCTAGCAAATCGTGCATGTACCCCCATTTCAGCATTTCATCTGCTAATTACTCCGGCAGGAGCTACTCGGATAGAATGGGGCATGCCAATGCTAGGCCGAAACAGATGTAAGTTTATGTTTATTCTCAAATTCCTAATGTACTTTATATTTGTAACCTTGATTGTTAATATAACATGGTTTGTCATAAACATTTGTATTTTGTGGTTTTTGTCATTTTAGTTACAAAATAAGTTAATTAATTCAACGGAATACACTGTCTGCAAGTCGTTGAGTACAGCATATTCTCCTCCATTTTCTAATTGCTATATATATGTATACATATATATACGCACTCATGCATTTTTTATGTATTTGTTTTGCAAAATTTCTAATGTAAAATCATGTGTTGAAACAGATAGTGTTATATTTGTGGATGGTCATATTTTACCAATGAAACACACACACTATATATTTGGTCTTCACTTCAGCTTTATTATTATCATTAATTTTTTAGTGTCCTTTGTCTGAAATCTTTTGTTACACATTCTGTGACCTCTTCAGAGATGGAGAGTCGCTAAAGAGGTCACAAGATTTCAGACAAAGGACACTAAAATAATAATAATAAAGTTGAAGTGAAAACCAACTATATAGTGCATATGACTAATTGGGAAAAAATATGACCACCCACAACAATATATATATATATATATATATATATATATATATATATATATATATATACATGTGAGGGGCTTCTTTCAGTTTCTGTCTATCAAATCCCACTTACAAGGCTTTGGTTGGCACAAGGCTGTAATAGAAGACACTTGCTCAAGATGCCACACAGCAGGACTGAACTCAGAACAATGTGATTGGGAAGCAAACTTCTTACCACACAACCCAAAACTTTCAGTGCTGGCTGTAGGTTCTATAGAAAACTTGTAGAGAAATACTTAAAAATTTTACATATATATATATACACACACACCTCATAATAATCCTTTAAATTTGCTTTCCATGCTGGCATAGCTTTGGCAGTCATCAAAATGTGCACTATTTGGAATTACTGCCCCTTTCTCTGACCACACTCACCAAACTATTACTAACTGGTTCTTACACTGGCTTTTACATTTTCTGACCACCCACCTCCAGTGCTAAATAGGCCTCCTAAGTAAGAGAAATTATCAGTTACTTTTAGAAAGCAGCCTAGGCATTGGAGACAACCAGTAGACTCTTCCATGTGTACTTACTCTTTATTCCTACTCTGCACCTGCTGCATGCAATGTCTACCTTCTCTGCTGGCCTGCTTCTGATCCCACTACACCTCATATGTCTGGAGTTTGCACTGCGTACACCACATGGAATTTCTGCTTGCTCCTTTTCTACATATGAGCATAGTCATTTCTTTTACTGTATCAGGGTCCTGTTTTCTTTCCTACTTAATAAATACTTTAACATTTTCCAGGTTTACTTTGAGGACTCTTGGTTCTATGTTTTGTTTATATGTCTGAAATTTCGTTTTTTTTTTCTTTGTTCTATTACTAGATTCAGCTATAAGTACGAGATCATCTGCATAGAAGAGATCCACTGAGCAGCCAGTCTTAAACTCTTGTTAAGAGTTAGAAGGATTATAATAAACAGAAGGTTGAGAACTGAACCTTGATGTACCCAAATCATCAGGTTGAATCTATTGTGATACTCATTACTAACACTACTTCACTGACTGTCCCTCTGTACATTGTAAAAAAAAAAAAGATAAAATAATTTTGAACAAGAGGATTCAATACAAAAATGAAGAATCTAATATTACTCATTGAAACTGGTTCCTCAGGAAATGGTTCTAATCTACTGTTATGTTTCGGTGGCTGAGATATATTAGCTATTTTTTCCTATGGACAGTTTCGCATAAGGTTGCAAGTGCTGTCTCAGAGAATTTTCTGAGCATCGCCTTGATGGCTGTGTGGCTAAGAAGTGTCCAATATAAACCAGACTGAAGACTCCTCTAACAGGTCTTAATCAGAATTATAACCATCTTACTTGCATGACTTTTGATGTGATTTGCTGAGTTCTTGTCCTCAGGAAATGGTTCTAATCTACTGTTATGTTTCGGTGGCTGAGATATATTAGCTATTTTTTCCTATGGACAGTTTCGCATAAGGTTGCAAGTGCTGTCTCAGAGAATTTTCTGAGCATCGCCTTGATGGCTGTGTGGCTAAGAAGTGTCCAATATAAACCAGACTGAAGACTCCTCTAACAGGTCTTAATCAGAATTATAACCATCTTACTTGCATGACTTTTGATGTGATTTGCTGAGTTCTTGTCTTGCTTGTACATTCCATTTTTTTTTTGAGACACACACACACAAGCTTTGTGAAATAATAACATCAAAGAAGAATTTGACCGAACATACATTAATATAGAAGGACTCTCTATATGAGGAGTAGAGATCACTCACCTAAAGGTGAACTGTTTATCCACTGACTAAATCTCTGAAAGTCTAGAAAAAAAAAATTTTAACCAAAATATTTCATTTGAGTTAATAATTATGAATTTGTAAATTTATCAATTCATAATTTTTCTCAGCACAAATGCATTCCCAGTACTAAAAAGGTTCCTTATCTCTGCTTTCTATGATTTCTTGACCTGCAAGAAACAGCAGTTAAATCTCCTCAGAGCATATTCTACTATCTTAAAACAGGAAGGACACATTGGATAATGAAAGGTCACAGATGGAATGCTTTTAGTTGATGGTTCATTGGTCAGAGATGACCAGCAGCTAAATAACATACCCACATATGATCAAAGATTAAGACACAAATATATGATGCATTGAGATTAACCATAGCCTAAACAGCACTGACTAAAACCTGAGGTCTACAGATTAAACATACTCACACAGAATACAGAGACAAAACATTGCGCATAAACTATGTGGGATGGAAATTTAAGATTTCTATTCTTGAGCTAATGCAACCAAAGTACAAACTACCATACTTCAATATTAAAAAAAAAACTGCTAATTAATGATTACAACTTTGAAGTAAAATAAATACAACTATTTAAAATATTATATCTTAACATGCATGTACACAATACATGACCGAATGAATGAATGAATGAATGAATGAATGAATGAATGAATGAATGGACACACACAAACACATACATACATAGCAAACAAGTGAATGCACTGACACATATGTACAGACACTGATGTAAATCATCACAATAGTTCTTCAGTTTCCGTGTTTGTTTTAGCAAAGCACAGTTAAGGCAACAATGAAGATCTGCCTTCAGAGCTGAACGTTTTATGTCTTTTTGTATCGTGGCATTGTATGTCCATATCCCATAGTTCTTGTAGGGTTTTTCAGTATAGATCAACAGCTGGTGAAGGCAGTTCTGCTTTGGTTATAACCTTTTGCAAATGGCTGAGATGGGATGCAAGAGAGAAATACATTTAATCCTTTAGCATTTAAACCAGCCATATCCAGCCCAAATAGTCTACCCATTTTATGTTCAAACCAGCCAGCTCTTAACTCTCACATCTCTTCTACAAAGTCACTCTAAAAATAAACAATTACTTCATCAAAACCTCAAAGCTACGAGACAATGCATGATTAATTCAAATAAATAAGAATTACAACTGACAGAATAATCTGAATACTAAAGGGCTAAATAACATAAGAAACTTTGGTCAGAGTTCATCAACTTTTGGGGAGACAGTTGTACAATTAGAGTCCTTCAAATGTAAACTATGGCTAAACAAATTCTTCCTGATGCAACAGTTTGAATAAAAGATTATTGGGATCTGACAATATGCCCTCATCTTTCTTTCTTTCTCTCTCTCTCTCTTTCTGTTCTTGCTTGATGGGGCTGGGGTCATTCGAAGTTGGCAGTCCCAGAGGCATCATCATGCGTAGAGCCAGCTAGGTTTACCAGTGCCCCACCATTGCTGGTAGTCCCATGCCAACCCTTCTGCATCCTCTAAAGTTATGTTGAGCCTCTTTAATCATGTCCAGCCATCTTATGCAGGGCCTATCATGGGGCATCTTCCAGCCCACATCTGCTATGTCAAACAAACATAAGGTCTAAGTAGGATGATCTGGTGGGACACAAAGGAAATGTCCATATCAGCTATGAGGTGGGAGGTTGTGGATTAATGTGTGCATGCAGCTCTTTGTTGGAAACATGATGGTACCATTGGATGATCTCGATGGTCCTTGGGGACCTGCTCTCAAAGCCATCAATCCTCTTTGCCAGGGCCTTTGTGAGGGGTCATGTTTCTGTTCCATTGAGGAGGGAGGACCAATACATTGTAGATTTGGAGCTTTGTCTTCTGGAAGATAAAGCAGTGGCACCAAAGGGGCTTCTATAGAGAGTGCATGACCCCAGCAACCGGACCACATCTGCAGTTGATCTCCATGGTGAGTTCTCTATGGTTGGTAACTGTGAAGCGCAGGTAGGTGAAGGAGCTGACAAACTCCATAACATCGGGACCAATATGGATCAGGGGAGGGTTCAGACCACTGCCAACATACATCAGTTTTGTCTTTGCCCAATTCACCTGAAGGCCAAGCTTTGCTGATTCCTTTCAGTATCTGGTTAGTACATCCCTGAGCTGGTCGATCAAGTTTCAGATTCGGGTGGTAACTTCCACATACTCCAGGTCAGTAAGGTGGTAGTTCCTGAAGGTAACACTAGAAACTCATAGGCCTTCATCATCAGATAATTGATGACACAGTTAAAGAGGTTGGTGGTGAGGGCCAGACAACTCTGCCTGGCCCCACTGTTGATAGGGAGCCAGTTGGAGCCCTTCCCATTCATGCACACGTAGCTCTCAGAATTGCTATACAGCCTCTAGAACAGGAAAGTGACCTCGGGAGGTGTGTCGATGAGCTTGGGAATTTTCCAGAGGGATGCATGGTCAACTGTATTGAATGCCACCTTGATGTCAACAAAGGGGATGTAGAGGTGGTGATCTTTGCTGAACTCCAAAGATCTTTCAATAATAAGATGAAGGGCAAAAATATGGTTGAAAGTAGATGAATTTCACATAAATCAGGCTTATTGTGGGTGGTTTCTGCTTTTAATGGCAGGAAGGGCATGGCTAAGGAGGATTGATCAATCAATGCCCTAGTCTACTTGTGTTTTTTTCTCTTGTACACTTCAGAAAGATATGTTTTAAATTTTCAAAGTATCAACGATTAATAAGTTGACTATAAAACACTCATTATGCAAGTTGGACTAACTGATTTAATGAAGTCATATTTAATACCCTTAAATAGTTATAAACTGTATCTCTCTGAGAACAAAGGTGGATGTGTGGTCTACGAGGAGATAACAACTAAGATCAAAACCTGGCCATGCCAGTAACCCATTTTCTATCCAAAAGTAGATTAAAAAGTAAAATAATTTCTTCACATTTGAACAAGCATATCCAATTATACATCAAAGTCATAGCTAAAAACTTACATCACTGAAAAAACATAGTTACTCTGTCTTGAGCCTACAGGTTCATTTGACCAGACTTATCCAAGATATCCAAGTGACTGAGAGTGCATGACTCCTTGCAAAATGGGATGTAAGACCATTACAGGGCTAATACCCAGCCACCACTGGTACTCAGCTGAGTGGATTGGAACAACACAAAATGTAGCACTTTGTTTACAAAAGTATACATCAATGTACATATGTTTATGCTGATAAAAGAAAGAAAAGAGCACATGGTGAAGAGTTTAGACCTATTGGAAATCAGTTACTTGGTGATTCACTCCATTGCACCTTACTTTCAAATGGGCAAGATATATGTGTGTCCACTTCTTAACTCCAGCTTCTTTTCTCACTAATTTTCAGTTACATGATACTCATAGACCACTGATAAACTGCCAACTAACAAGCACATTGGAATTATCTATTATTAAATCATATTATGTCACTTTATGCTATGTTGTTATTCATCTGTTTAACATGTTTTCACATTCTAATACAGCTTAGATGAAGGGAAAGTCTTTCAGAGAAGATTTCTTTATGGCTGGATGCTCTTTCTATTACCAGCCTACACCTATGTTTCAAGGGATACTTTTTTTTATTCCAGAGGAAATCATAAGTGCAGAGCTAGTAGACAAACTGATAACAGGAAATGTCAACAAATGTTACAGTGCAGTCACAAATAGTAGCATCACCATTTGTAGCAGAGCAGCAAGTAGTGATACAACTGCCAGCTCAGTGTAGTAGACATTCACACACAAACACGCACACAAATATGTTTAGATGTGACAGGTTTCTTTTAGTTTCTGTGTACTAAATTCCCTTACAGGTTACTGGTTGGCCAGGGGCTATAGTAGAAAACACTTAAATAAGGTGCTGCACAATGGGATTGAACCTGACACAACTTGAAAGCAATTACTCATGTTGCCATAAGGAAAGTTTAATGAATTAGGGTAGTGAATAACAGTATTTCTTAATTCCTTCTTTTGAGACAATAACCTAGTCCTTCAGCATATTAAAAATAAATCATTTAGATCAACAACTATTTGTGGATGAGTTAATGAAGTGAAAATGGAACAAAGAAATTATTTTTTTAAAGGGTTTTATAAATGACATTAAGTGAAACACAGCAATAAAAAATGACTGCTCAGAACAGAATAATGGTAACCAGAAGAAAAAGAAAAAAATGTTCATAAAAAAAAAGGTCTAAGCATTTGTAGTATGTGTCAGAGTACCCAAAAGAAAATGATTATAATACGCAGGTCAAAAACATTACCTTCAACATCAGTCAGTCACACATTCACAAGCTACACTCCAGCTAAAAATATTCAAACTAATAAATACACTCGGATAAATTACACACCTCATTCCAAGTACATACTAATAAAAGCAAAAAAAAAAAACAAAACAAAAAACAAAACAAAATACCATTCCTGCTAATTTTTATGAATCAGAAGACAGTAGGTTCACTAGAGAGATAAAGAAAATGAATAGGCTTGAGTTTTGTAGTAGTGGTGGTGGTGGTGGTGGGGAGATGCGTAATGTCGTTTTGAAGTTCCCTTTTAAGAAGGTATGTAAAATGCTCTTAATGAATTAGCTTAAATAGAAAACTAATAGTCAGGTCTTATAAATACTAAGTCAGGTCTTATAAATACTAATAGTCAGGCCTTATAAATATTTAGTTTTGTTTCTGATTTCAAATTCTTCTTTTACTTATTTCTTTCATTAGACTATGGCCATGCTGGGGAATTCTAGTTGAATGAATCAAACCCAGTATTTTTTTTCCACCAGGTACTTACTTTATTGGTCTCTATTGTTAAACTACTAAGTTATGGGAGTGTAAACACACCAGCATTGGTTGTCATGCACCCCTACCTTATTAGGGTTGGTTTAATTCATTTTGAATTGATGCACTTGTTAGAGAGACAAAACTTATGTAGTATAGTAAAATGGGTGCTACCTTATTATAAATGAGACATGAAAATTAAATTAATTAAAATGATACCTACAGTGAGGAAAAAAAAACAATCTCTCAATGAATAATTCTGGTGAAGAAAGGTCAGGGAAATAATTAAAGAAGTAAACCAATTAAAATTAGGATGCAACTAGTCATCAAAACAAGGATTCCCCTTCCTCACTATAGGTGCAATTTTAATTAGCTTGTCTTACTACATTAAGTCAGCAACCATTTTACTGTTTGGTTTTTATACAGCAGTCATCCCTGAGTAGGTTTTTCCCCCATCATTTTCTCATTCACTATATTTCTGGCCAATAAGGCAACGAGCTGGCAGAATTGTAACCACATCAGACAAAATGCTTAGCAGCATTTCTTCCAATTTTACATTCTGAGTTCAAATGCTGCCAGAGTTGACTTTGCCTTTCTTGCTTTTGGGGTTGATAAAATAAGTACCAGTTGAGTACTGGGGTTGTTGAACTCAACTTATCCTCTATCCCAAAATTGTTGGTCTTGTGCCAAAATTTGAAACCAATATTCTACCGAAGGAATTAAACCTAACACTGTAAGCTACCAAATCTTATCAATTTTACTGTGCTACCGTCCTCTGGTATAATTAATAATGTCATGGCAAATAAGGTTTTGGAGATGACAACCGAGTGATAAATCTATTTCTTTTGTCCACATCCGATATTTGATTTCAATCCATCTGATTTTTCATCAAGTGACTTGGACACTGAAAGTTTTGCAAGTACTGTTAATCCAAAAATACCTTTAGGACTTACCTGTTGAGCAATTTTTTCAATATTTTCATTGAGTTTTGACCAGTACAATCACTCATGCAAAACAAAGGAGAGCAATCAACCATGTTCCTCTATGTTGAAATTTATCCATACCTAGCTATTTCATTTTTGGTCAGAGACAGTAATAGTAAATTATAAATGAATAAGCTACAAAAAGGTCAGGAAAAACTTCTTTTTTTTTTTTCTTGTATGTCTATATCTATTACTGACTGAATTTATTACCAGCATCTCCCTTTTCGTTGTCTTTCCTGACTGTATCTGGCTTTTATGATTTAGAAAGAACTACAGTAGTATCAAGCTGATGGACTAAGTTATGAACATAAGAGAAAGAGTTATGATACAACTGATGAGGAAGATGTGATGCAGTTTGGGTTTGTGGTAGAATGGGATATCATTGATGTCCTCTTCTTACTGAGACAACTTCAGGGGTGACTATATGGTTCTTGTGGTTGGTGTGAGGGGTTGCTGTTGGTTCTGGATGGTATTAGAGTTAGATGAATGGTTGGGGCAATTAATTCTGTTTAGCCTCAAGTCATCCCTGATCAAGCTGACATATAAGCTGGATTCTCTCTCTCCAAGAGTAGGGTAGATTACATGATGAGTGTGTATAAAGTATGACTACACTAGCAAAATATAGGCATTGAATGTAGAGGATATGAGAAGGCTGGAAAGAAATAAGGTGAGTTTATTCTGTTGGATGTGTAATGCAGCTTTGAAACATATGAAGGATGACTGTCAAGTAAAGAACTGCCAAGCTTTCTGAGAGGGAAGAAAGTATGTTAAAGGAAAACCAAGAAAGATATGGGGGAAAGTAGTGTAACCTGACATCAGGAGAACAAACTTGCTATCAGGTTTCACTTGACAAAGGATTGCAACAAGTGGTGAGACAATGGTGCTAAAAAAGACTTATCAAACCTATGAAAGTATAAAAAAGCAAACCTATGTTGTATAGTTCACTGAATCAACCTCACTATACTATTCACCCTTGGATGAATTCCTACTCATGAAACTAATATTTAAGTTGCTGAGTACTACACAGGTATGTATAGTCATAAAATAAATATCGGACTGAGTCAGCATGACACAAGGTGACAAAGCAGGACCATTGCATTGCAGGTACAATCCAGAGAAAGGAGAATCAATCCAGTACTGGACTGGTACAATTCCTTTCCAGAACAGCTCCTCAGCTAATGGTTCCCACTGGCACCCAGTTCTTACTTGTAGCTTTATAAATTGTATGTATGTGACTACTCACCACCACCTAGGGGCAACAGTACTAGAAGGAAGAATAAACCAAATAAATTATTGGTAAAGTTCTTTAAGCACTTGCCACCCTTTACATGCAAAGACTGATTGTCTGGTGGACAGAGAAGAGGAAACCCAACCATTTATGGTTGAGTTTCCATAGGTGGATATCAGTAACATTGTTGTGGATGAATGTTTCCTTATATATTACATTTTGTACACATATACAAACAAATGCATCCATCACTAAAAGATCAGGTGATGGAAATCATCAGAATATTAACATCCATTTTTCTATGCAAGCAGCATAAAGAAATAACAGGTCCATCGTTCATTATTTAGGCCAGTGGCAAGAAGCTTGCTTCTCAACCACATAGCTCTGGGTTAAGTCCTATTCCATGGCACCTTGGACCAACTAAAGCTTTGTGAATGGATTTGGTCGATAGAAACTGGAAGAAGCCCATCATATATAATGTATGTGTGTGTCTGTCTGTCTGCATGTGTCTTTGTGTCTGTGCTTGTCCCACCACTGCTTGACAACTGGTGTTGGTGTGTTTAGATACCCATAACTTAGTAGTTTGCCAAAAGAGACTGAGAGAATAAGTCCCAGGCTTAAAAATAAAGTCCTGGGGTCAATTTGTTTGACTAAAACCCTTCAGGGACAGGCCCCAGCATGACAGTAGTGAAATGACCAAAACAAGATATATATATATATATATTTATATATATATATATATATATATATATATATATATATATATAATCATAAATATATAGGGATTGACAGTAACCTGCTTCTCCAACATTACTAATTGACGATTCCCTGCCCTGCATATCTATATATATATATAGGTAAAGGTAAAGATAAAGACCCCCCACTTCCATCATAAATGACCATGAGATTGCACCTAGAAAGTTCCCCTCCAAGGCCCAAGTCCGAGCAAGGTTGTTTATGAAAGACCAACAGTCGCCCATGCATAACTTTCCTTGCCACCAATGTTGTCCAAGGGAAAGGCAAAGGCTGATACAGCTTGGCACCAGTGACGTTGCAACTCATTTCTACAGCTGATTGAACTGGAGCAACATGAAATAGAACAAAACACACAGCCCAGTCTGGGAATCAAACTCACAACCTCTTGATTGCGAGTCCAGCACTCTAACCACTGAGCCATGAACATAATACAATGTATAACAGAACAGTAAATATATAAAACACAATAACATTTACAATAAATTCAAAATGTTGTCCTTGACGTCTAGCTCTCATTAACTCAAGAAACAAGAAAATAATTGCTAAAATTAAGTGAATCATTTCCAGATACTAAGGGAAATTAATATGTCACCCAACATCTATCAGTCAGAGTTGAAATACAAGAGTTAACAAAAGATCAGTGTAATAAATTCTTGCAGGAAAAATTAAATTATGTTACAGGTAAAAGTAACAAGAATCAACAAAAGTAGCAACACTTAACCTAACAGCCAACAGCAGATGTTACAAGTCAACAAAGAAGCTTTAGCACGGTCAATTGTCATAAGCAAATCTCACTGAAATAACAGCCCAGTTTCTGAAAAGAAAGGACATATTAGATAATGTTGTCCTAACTAGACAGCCCTAAAAAGGCATTCAGGTTACAGCTGAAATGTGTTGATCAAGGGATTGCTAAGCTAAACAACAACCATACAGCTACCCGTAACATTAAATAGTACAACTATAAACCCTAACACCGACTACAACTACCTCCAATAATAATAATCACAACCATCAGCTCCTCTTCAAATCAAAGAGAACAACTGTAATTTATCCCTAACACCAACTACACAGCCACCCAAACATTAACCACACCGACAATATAGTTACCCCAACACTATATAGCCATCCCTAAAACCACATCTATAATACAAATTATACAGCCATTGCTAACATTAACTATAACAACTGCAGAGCCACCCCTAACACTAACCCCAACCACAGAGCCACCCCTAACACTAACCCCAACACCATAGCCACCTCTTAAACCAAACAATTTTGCACTCACTCCAACACCTGTTACAACTATACAGCTGTCTCCAATACTAATCACAACCATACAGCTACCCTTAACACCAACTATATAGCCACCCGTTACACCAACTATACAGTCACCTTTAACACCAACCACAACAACCCTACAACCACCCCTAACTCCAGCCAGTACAACTACACAGGCATCTCTAACCATAATCAAACATACAGCCACCCCAACTACACCAATACAGTCACCCTTAACACCTAACAGAACTACTACAAACTCACCTCTAACATCAGACACAAGATCCTTTTGAGCGTATAAGAGAGCTTTTATGTGGTTGCTCAAATTACCAGGATAGCAGCCCAATTAATATTAAGTCACAAGCTGTCAACTTAGAAACTAGATAGTGCGGTCCTGCACATTAAAAAAAAAAGGCAGACAGGGTGATCTTCACCAAAATGCCTTATATCAGCTTACTTGTCAGGCTGACACGAGACTAAACAACACTAACTGCCCTAACCATTCAGCCAGCCCTAATACTAACCAGAACCAATAACTATCCCTAACAACCATACAATCACTTATAACACCAACCCCTAGCAACAACCAAACAACTATACAATCACTTTATCATAACAACAACAGAATCACCAAACAGTTGCGCAAGCTGCTAGAAATAACTAAATCTCCCAGAAAAAAAGGACAAACCAGATACTGTAGTCCTAAATGTCTGGAGAAAAAAATATTGGATGGTCATGTTTTCAATCATAGACCTACTCAATCATGGCTCACCTGGGGCTAAGCAACATCAGTAGATGTTACATAAAGGAAGAGTAGAGAATAGAGGTTGAAATAAAGCAAAAGACTGTGCGAAAGAAAGAGAAAGCAAGAGAGAGAAAGAGAGAAAATGACTATACTGCATGTATCAGCGAGTGTGTGAATGACGATGACTGCCAATGAATGTATATGTGTAATGCATTTTAAGTGGATATAATCACAGAGTAAGATAAAGCAAAGTAGAGGACAGGTCTGGACAAAACACTGCAAAATTCAATAAGGTCAAGGACAAAGAAAATCTATTTCCAATGATATTTGGGTTATAAATGCCATGTTAAAACCAAGACTATGAACATTGTCAAATATATACACACACGATAATACTGAGAAGTGAAAGCTCTATCAGCAGCGTGTATATTATTGTGCACATGCTTTCATTTCCACTATCCCTTCTTCTCTCTCACGATAAAGGAAACTAATCAATGAACACAGTCACTTCAACAACCTCAATAACCAGTAACTCCAAATAATTAACCATACATATTGTAATGCAAACAAAATAAAAATCAAAGTGGATAAAAGTACATCTTTTGTCATTTGGATGAATATATCTATGTGTGTTTGTGTGTGTGTGTGTATATATATATATATATATATATATATATATATATATATATATATATATGTATATATATAGGAAAAATGAAAGTGAGACACAGAAATGATTAACAGAAAAGGACACTTAAACTAGGAACATCCTTCATCAGCCATGAAAATCAGAATCAGCAAAGTTTTGGGTGTTTAAAGTTCAAACACTTTAAAATTCCATGGTATTACTCCTCTGATTTCACCCGTGATTGTTAATACGACAGTGTTGATAGATATTATGAAGAAAAGGACTTAGAATATAGAGGATTGTCAATAGTAAAAACACAACTATCTTCCAGTTTTTTTTGGGGGGGGGGGGGGGGCTTTATAGATCTTTGCAGTTTGTTTTGAATAAATGTTTCCAAACTATCGTAGTCTAACCATCAGAATATGAAGTGTTATTGACTTCTGTAGACTTTACAGCCAAAATTTGACCATCACAGTTTCACATTATCAGGTAGATTATATATATATATATATACTATCATCATCGTTTAACGTCTGCTTTCCATGCTAGCATGGGTTGGACGATTTGACTGAGGACTGGTGAATCAGATGGCTGCACCAGGCTCCAATCTGATTAGGCAGAGTTTCTACAGCTGGATGCCCTTCCTAACGCCAACCACGCCGAGAGTGTAGTGGGTGCTTTTATGTGCCACCGGCACAAAGGCTAGTCAGGCGGTACTGGCAACGGCCACGCTCAAAATGGTGTATTTTATGTGCCACCTGCACAGGAGCCAGTCCAGCGGCACTGGCAACGATCTCGCTCAAATGTCTTTTCACGTGCCAGGAAGGCGACGCTGGTAACGATCGCGCTCAAATGGTGCTATTTACATGCCACCGGCACGGAAATATATATATACACACCATTATCATCATCATCATTTGATGTCTATCTGCCATGCTGGTATGGGTTGGACAGTTGGACAGGATTCAACAAGTTGGAGGATTATGCAATGTCTTCGTCGGTATGCTTTCTACAGGTGGATGTCCTTCCTAATGCCAACAATCACAGAGTTCATTGGATGTTTTTATTTCATGAGTGAGATTGGATGTTTTTATTTCATGAGTGAGATTGGATGTTTTTATTTCATGAGTGAGATTGGATGTTTTTATTTCATGAGTGAGATTGGATGTTTTTATTTCATGAGTGAGATTGTAGTTGAGAGACAGATGACCTTGTGCCAGGTCTTTAGAGACTGAAACAGAATAAAGAGACAGACTAAAGATTTTGCTATAGACATACATGGCTATCCTGCATTATATAAGGGTGGGTAAGAGTAACTGGAAAGAAGATACAAATTGTGATGACGAAGTGCCAGAGTGTACCCTCAAGGTACAAGAGGGTTAGTGTAAGAGAGAATGTGGACAGAGGCTTGGTAAAAGTGAGTTGGTAAGTTTGTAAGAGTGTAAGAGAAGAGCAACTGATGGTTAGTAATGTGTGCAGAGATAAATGATGTTGAAGGTGTAATCAATGGTAAATCTCCAGATGGAGTGGGGGTGAAAGAAATAGGTGGTAAGTGGCAGTACAGCAACATAATAAATCTGTATACAGATCAGAAATAAGATGATGTGGGAGAAGAGGGGAGAGAGATGTACAGTGACAGAGATAGAGATTAGAAGTATGTAGAGGTGGCTATAAAGAGTGGAGGACAAAAGTAAGAGAGCATCTATGACAGCTATGAGAGGGTGATAAAGATGATGTATGGCAGTCCTACGTGTAGCTCAGTGGAGAGAGAGTTATATAACTGGAGGTATGATTGGTGGAATATAAGAGGAAAGGGATGATGTTGAGAATAAGGGATAGATGTTTAAAGGAAGTAGTTCCAGGGAAAGGGATAACTGGGAGAACAAAAGTGGATGAAATGTAAGTAGTTCTGCTCTCCTCTGATCACAGTAGCTGAATAGTCCTGCAGGAAGAATGGGTGTTAGGAAGATAAGAAGTGAGGAAAGCTTGATGTAGAGAGAGTGACTGCAGGGGCTTGGCCCAATGAGTGCATTTTCATAAACATGCTTTAAGAACCTCACTTTCATCATGATGGATCTTCTTGAGCAAAATGGATCACCATTGATCTCAGTCTTTTTGTGATCTTTTCTACGAGGTTCAATATTTTCAAATCAGCCTTCACTACTTCATCCTGTAGTAGATCTATACCAGAATTCAATCTTGGACTTTTAGGCTTGCAGACATGAAGTTGCAACTGGTATTTTGTCACTTCAGTACTAATCTGACCAATGGTTTTCTAGAAATTTTTGGAATCTGGTCAAGACAACTCACAGCTAACATGGTACTAAGAAAAAATTAACCAAATAATTAATGTCAGCAAAAATTCTAACAAATCCAAAATTGTTAACTGGAAATCAAACTTTGATTATGCTAATCACAGTTTATAAAAAGACTAGTAAACAACAGGCAGTAGTCAATCAAACACTGTCAGCAGAAGTGACATGAACACAACTAGACTTGATCTGGTTAACAGCTAGTGAGCAACAAGCTGATACCAAGAGACAAGATGCTATTGACAAGTAAAGACAACAGAAAGCTAATATATGGAGTCATGAGGCAAAGCATGATTGCAAAACTGATACTACCACCAAAAAGTCAATGAAACTTCTGTCATGCCCAATTTTTGTTTGGCCACCACATAGAACAATCTGTATACGATACAGTGAAATGAACTCTGTTTTTTCTAGTCTTTTTGTTTTTTGCTCTATTGTACCTAGTAACAATAAATATATGAAAACATGATGAAGAACTAACTTCAACACATTATTTCATCAACTGTGGCTCATCATCCTATGATTACAGTCCCTTGTCCTTCAGGGTCTCTTAAATTCCATCCACTTCTTTACACAGCTGTCCTCATCCATATGCCTCACATGACTAGTCATGAATATAGCAAGGTTCAATTCATCATAGACCTACAGGCTAACCATAGAGGAGTTTTAGACTTGCTGTCCATGGGAACTCCTATAGGCTGATGATCTAATTCACAAAACTGAATTTATAGTGGGATTAGAGAAGAAATTCCTGGCATTGAAGCTAAACCTAGACTCAAGAGGTCTCAAGATAAACTTAGTAAAAATTAAGGTTTTATGAAGTAGCAATGAAGACAAAACTCTAATATCTTCAGAGAAACTAGTTTGCTTAAAACGCAGAAAAGGAGCAGGTATAAAATTGACATATTATATCTAGTGTAAGCTATGGATACACAAAAGATATAATGGAATCATAAGTAGACTAACAGAGAAAGTAAACTTCATATGTGACAAATGCACGAAAGCAGTACATACTATGAGCACACAAGAAATATATTCTATTAAATGTCTGAATGCCTCATTAAAAGTAGTTGATAGCATTTGTAACCCAGATGTAATTAGCAAGGGAGGTGGTTGTTTCTAGAGTATAGTAGCCAAGTTAAGAAAAGTTCAAAAAACAGTTCAAGGATATACTACCATTGTTGGCAACAAAGGTCTTTTTGCTCAGAATAAAGGGTATTTGTGTTAGAACCACAATGTTGCAGAGTAATGAGACCTGAACCTCAAATGTAGAGGATATAAGGTAACTGAAAAGAAATGAATCTAGCATGCTCTGATGGATGTGCAATGTAAGTGTGCATAAACAAAAGTTCAAACGCAGCAAGAGAAAAATCAGGCATAAGAAGAGTCAAATGTAATATGCAAGTAAGAAAACCATGTGATGTGTAGGGATGACAATTGTGTAAAGAAATGCTGGACAACGGATGTTAAATGATGATGATGTACCTTTGCTTTGATATCATGTAAATGAGCAATACCATCATACAAGCAATGTTGATTGTTTCCAGTCTTCCATGAAAACATGTCTGGGCAAGGGAAATATTACCTGGAAACAAGTGGGGGTTGGTGACAGGAAAGGTGTCTGACCATAGAAAAATCTACTTCCACAAATTCTGTCTGACCCATGCAAGAATGGAAAAATAACATTAGATGATGATTATATATATATTTATGTTAACTAGTTCTACACATTTTTAACAAGATGCATGACTTATGAGGACCATACAAGATATGTGCAAAGGGGTGGTCAGCAAGTCAGTGATGAATTTAGTGTGCAGGTAGGCTTCCATCAATGTTTGATCTTCAATCCTCTCCTGCCTGTAATCCTTCAAACTATAATAGGAATTAAATACTGGCTGACCATGGGAACTCTAGTATGTTGATTAACTTGTTCTTATAGCAGAATTTATGGAAGAATTGGAGAAGGAGTTCCAGACATGGAACTAAAACTAGGTATTGAAAAGCTTCAATTCACCAGAGCTTGGTTCACAGTCCCCTACTATTTGTCACAGTCCTCCTCCAGGCCATAACAGAGGAATTTAAAATAGGTTGCCCCTGGAAACTATTATATGCTGATCTTGTTCTCATGGTAGAATCTGTAATAGAATTAGAGAAAAAATTCCAGGTGTAGAAGCAAAACCTGAAACCAAAACACCTTATAGTTAACTCAGCAAAGACTAAAATTAGAGTTAGGAAAACATCAGTTAATGGCCCTGCCTGATTTGTAAGAAAGGTATAGGCAGAAATTCCATGTGGTATACTCAATGTAAACTATGGACACACAAGAATGCAGTAGGACCACAGGAAGATTAACAGAGAAAGTAGACTGTATGTAGAAGACTTACATAGCTTGATTTAGTGCAATTTTTGTAGAAACATGTTATAGTAATTAGTTTGTCCATTTCTTGAAATTCTGGCTCAAACATGATATCTAAGGCTTTGCATTCATGTTCTGTTTGATGTCTTGTCATGCAGGAATACATGTTTGACAAGTAGCATTGGTATGCGTTAATCCTATACAAGCAGTTGTGATAGTACTATCCAGATTTGGCAATGACCATATTGAATTCATGAGAATTTCTTTCTTATGGTATAAAAATCTAGTGTTCTATAGTGATAGAACTGTGGTGCCAAAGAACTTATCAGGCATAGCTATTTGCTAGTGTCCCAACAAAGTTGTGAAAACACTTTTATATTGCACTTTCAGTATTTCCTTTATCTTCTGAGGATCTGCAGTCAGTAAGCCATTTTCTTTGAAGAGGGGGCTCTATCTTGTACCATACTGAAGCAAACTCTTTTGCAAATCCATAGAAGGCTTTAGAGTTTATCATTACATTTTTTACAGCCCTGGCATCTCTTTCTGCTTTCTCCTTTGCATAGGAGTGCTGAAATTCACTTTCAATCTCAAGCAATATTTCTTTGAGATAGGATTCTTCACTATCTTTCAGTGGTCCATCTAGACAGTTTGAGATCTTTACTTGTTGTCTTACTAGAATCTTCCTATCCCTGAGAATTATGTCTTTGTCAGTTTGACATTACCCCTGGAGCAAACTTGCAGCATATGTCATGTATGATTGTCATAAAGTGCTGTAGCTTTATGTCAATATCATTCATAGAGAGACTAATAGACTACCTTTCCAATCAGCTTTATGAAAGTTCATTCAGAAAAGGAGTCAGGTGCTTCTAGCAACCTGCACGTCTGCAGACCATACATTGTTAATTCTGCAAAGTTATAACCCGAAAAAATGATCAGTGTCCCTATAACATTATGGATGAATGCTGTGTTACTTGTGAAGCAGAGGTTCAGTACATTTTGACTCCTTGTTGGGTGATGCACAGTTTACATGCTTCTGTTCATGCAATGGAATACCTGAGAGAAGGCAGCCTTTATCCAATCGGTATCAGGGATATTGAAGTCTCCTGAAGGCTGTCATCTAGGTTGGTTAATACTTCTTCCATCTTTTCGAGGCTCTCTTCAAATGAGTCCCCATGATTTGGAGCATCTGGTGAGCAGTGTGTCGTACATACTACCATTTCGATCTGTTTAATGTGTACTGCCAGAGTATGTTGAAGTGTGACAGCATGACTACAGGCATGACATCTTCCCAGATGGACATTGAAACTCCAGCAGTTCTTTCTCCTGTTAATTTGAAATACATGTTTTGGTTTGTGTATCTCACTATCTGCCATTCCAGCAATCAAATGTGCTTCTGTTAGTGCTATGCATGTTGTTTGATTACATGTAACTAAGTCTCTCAGGTATGGGGCTTTGTACTGGTGGAATGTTACAAGACCCAACATTCAACAGGAATACTGGTGTGAAAGAAAAGGTTGATAGTGATTGCAAAGTTTCAGCTTACTTCCTCAATATATAAAAAAAGGGGATAGAAATTCCACATGGTGTACACAAGGCAAATTATGGACACACAAGATATGCAATGGAATCACAAGCAGGTTAACAGAATAAGTAGACTTTGTCTCTGGAACATGCACAGGCGCAATAAACACTAAAAGTATATGGGAATTAGATTTTCTCAAATGCTCAGGAGGATTCTTAGAGGTGATAAATAGCTTCCGATATCTAGGTGAGTTAATTAGTGGAGGAAGACAATGTCCAAAAAGTATAGTAGCCATAGTAAGAAAAGGCTGGAAAAGTTCAGAGAGCTATTACTACTGTTCATAATAAAAAGGTTCTCTCTCCTTAAACGTGAAAGATAGACTATACAACACTTGAGTACAAAATAATGCTACAAAGTAAAACATGGACCCTGAATGCAGAGGACTTGCAAAGATTAGAAAGAACTGAAGAACACATGTTCCACTGGATGTGCAATGTCAATGATATAAACAACAGAGTACAAATGTGTAGAGAGAACAACTAGCAAAAGCAGAAGTCATGAGAGAAGACTATGTTGGTATGGGCACATGATGCATATGGGACCTATGGAAGAGGGAGATCCAGCAGTGAAGTCATGACCTCAGGATGCTGAGCCTCACGGAGGAGAGATGACAATATGATTAGCAATATGTTGTGCTCAAGAAGACCTGCCTATCACAGCAAAACTGGTTTCAAAAAGCACTGTGTATACACACAACTGACCCTGCATGCAGTGTCTCTTCCCTGCCCTCTGATCTCCCTTCCCATTATTCTTCTAACTACTAAGTTATCCTGCAGCTATAATTAAATGAGAACACAACTAAATATTTCATCCTCTTTTTGTTCGACCAATTATCTCACCCTTACCCCTGAACTATATTTTAATGACACTAAAACATCTTTCTGGACACCATTTCATATCTGCCACTGTCCATTATCCCCACCTTTGTTTGCTACTCACTATATTCACCCCTAACATACCGCTGATCTCCACTACACATCTCTCAAATTCTATCCCCTCACACTCTTGCAACTTTTACCCACCCACCCCCATCTTTCATCACCCTATTGCTCATCCTTATGCTATCTACAGTTACATTATGATTCTGTTCCTCTTCACTATTTCTGTACTGCCACACCTCAACACTCTTCCCCCAAACCACTTCTACTAACATCTATCCCTCATTCCATCCCCTTCCTTCCAACTCATATCTATTATAATTTCTCCACCTTTGTTCCCCATTCACCCCGACCCCCCACACTTTTGCAACTTTACCCACCCACCCTTCTTGGTCCTTTTGTCCTCACTCTCTTATTCACTTTATAATCTGAGAGTATGATCCATCTCATCACAATCATATTTATCTCTCTTTCCAGCTCCACCCAAATTACTCCCATCCACCATTATATAATGCTGGAATAGTATTTCTTCTACGTCAACAAACCTCTTCCTATCCATTCATCATACTTAGACCTCGCAACACCTAACATAAAACCACTTCCCTCTCCGCTATACTCCTGCTCAGTCATGGACATTTGTGAGTTACAAGGCAATTCCACTAATGTTGGTACCACGTAAAGCATCACAAAGGGGTTGACATTAAGAAGGGTATCCAATTATAGAAACTATGCCAAAGCAGACATTGAACATTGGAGCTTCATGTAGTCCTTTGACTCAATGGAGCCTATCGAACTATCAACACATGCCAACTTGGAAGACTGACATTAAATGATGTGTGTGCATGCACGCGCACATGTGTGTATGCATGTGCAGTTGTAGGTGTATTTGTGTATATTCACACAAGTAGAAGTATAATTATAAGGTGCACTCAAGAAATGAAACCTATGTTTATATGCAGGTTGCTGTTTATATGCATATCCTTCCTGTTGGAGTTTTCAAGAGATGCACACATGCACAAGTTTGTATGTATATATAATGCTATCTATGAACATATAGGTCTGTGTACATTTATGTGTGTGTTTGTGTGCATGTGTGTCAGGCCCCATACAGAGATGCCGTTAGTAGGGTTAGGATTGGCAATGAGTATAGTGAAGAATTCTGAGTAGAAGTAGGGGTCCACCAAGGATCAGCCCTCAGCCCTCTCTTATTCATCATAGTCCTCCAGGCAATAACAGAGGAATTCAAAACAGGTTGCCCCTGGGAGCTCCTCTATGCTGATGACCTGGCCATCATAGCAGAATCACTACCAGAACTAGAGAAGAAATTTCAAGTGTGGAAGCAAGGTTTAGAATCGAAGGGCCTTAGAGTCAATGTTGCAAAGTTCTAGTAAGTAGGAAGGCGAACACATCACATACCCCTTCAGGTAGGTGGCCTTGCTCAATCTGTAGAAAAGGGGTAGATAGAAACTCCATGAGATGTACCCAGTGTAAGCTATGGACACATAAGAGGTGCAGCAACATCAAAGGAAGATTAACCAGGAAGATAGCTTTCGTGTGCGACAGATGCACAGGGACAATAAACACCACAGATGCTCAGAAAACAGATTCCATTACATGCCAGGGGGAGAAACTAGAAGTAGTTGATAGCTTCCACTACCTAGGTAACCAAGTCTATAGTGGGGGTGGATGCTCAGAGAGTGTTACCACTAGAATAAGAATAGCCCGGGAAAGGTTCAGAAAGTTTCTACTCCTACTGGTGACAAAGGGCCTCTTGCTCAGAGTGAAAGGTAGATTTTATGATGCATGTGTGTGAACTGCCATGCTTCACGGCAGTGAAACATGGACTGTGACTGCTGAAGACATGTGTAGGCTTGAAAGAAATGAAACTAGCATGATCTGGATGTGTAATATCAGTGTGCACATATGACAGAGTGTAAGCACCCTGAGAGAAATGTTAGACATAAGAAGCATTGGATGTGGTGTGCAAGAGAGACGTTTGCGTTGGTATGGTCATGTACTGCGGATGGACGAGGAGAGCTGTGTGAAGAAGTGCCACTCCCAAACAGTGGAAGGAATCTGGGGTAGAGTGAGACCCAGGAAGACATGGGTGAGGTGGTGAAGCATGACCTTTGAACGTTGGGCCTCACAGAGGCAATGACAAAAGACCAAGACCTCTGGAGGTATGCTGTAACTGAAAAGAGCCGGCAAATAAAGTGAGTTCACAGCTGTAACCTACACCAGTGTTGCATAACCAGCCCACTCAAAAGTAGGGCGACATGCCATGGTTGAGGAGACCTATTGAGTCAAGTACATCAACATCAATATCAAAATCAAATCAAATTACAATCAAATGGAAATTGCAGTTGTGACCCCATGCCGGTGGCACCTAAAGAGCACCATCCGAATGTGGCCGATGCTAGTGCCGCCTTGACTGGTTTCCGTGCCAGTGGCATGTAAAAAGCACCCACTACACCTTCGGAGTAGTTGGCATTAATTTCAATTTTTATTATTAATAACGCTATTGTTTCTTTCCAGATAATTTGACATCTGACTGTTCAAAGAAGACTTCAATAGTAACTACTAGCGACTTCTCTTGAAAATGGACAAAATTTGGCATCATGGTGTTATCGAGTAGCTGCAGAAAAAAGGCTTAGCCCCCAAGGACATTCACATGCTTGCAACGATGATGCTCCAACTTAATCTACAGTGCAAAAGTGAGCAACTGAATTTAGGAGGGGATCTCGAAGATCACCTAAGGTTTGGACATCCTGCAATTGCCACCACTGAGAAAAACATTGATCATGTCCACCACATGCTGATGGATGACAGGCGATTGACTATAAATCAAAGAGCCAATGCTATTAGCATAGCTTGTAAGACAGTTGAGAGTATTCTGCACAATGAACTTGGCATGACAAAAGTTTCTGCTTGGTGGATCAAAAACACACCAAACTGATCACATCACTGGAAAATCTGACACTGTTTGTGGGAGATCCAGCTGGTTTCCTTGAACGTTTCCTAACCCAGAATGAGTGTTGGGTTCAGTTTGAGCCAGGACCAAAGGGACAATTCATGCAGTGGAAACACCCCACCTCACCCGCTCCAAAGAAGGCTATGATTGTTTCATCTGCAGGGAAAGTGATGGCTTGTTTATAGGGATGCAAAAGACATTGTGTTTATTGACTATCAAAAGGGCCACACCATCAATGGAGAGTACTATGCCAACTTACCAAGGCAGTTCCAAAAGGATATCAAGAGCAAATGCCCAGGAAAACTGGCAAAAGGGGTCTTGTTTCATCAGAACAATGCTCCAACACCTGTGCATGATTGGCTTTGAACTCATTGATCACCCTCCCTATTCTCTTGATTTGACCCCATCTGATTATCATCTGTTTCCCAACATGAAATACACTTAGCTGAGAACCAGTATCACACTGATGATGACGTCATGTCTGCTGTTGAAGACTTTTTTGACCAACAGGATGAAAGCTTCTTCACCTGTGGAATCCAAGCACTGCAACACCAATGGAAGAAGTGTGTGGACCACAATGGGTATATATGTGTGAGCATATGTGAGTGTGTATATATATATATATATATATATATATATATATATCAGCAACAACTATAATGATATAGAACTTCTTCATCCTCAAAATTTATTTTCTCTTATTTTACAATTTTATACAGCATATATACTCCAGACAATATAACCATCCAGTGAAGTGAACACAGAATTACTCATTGGGAGAATTTACAGAGTGATTGACAACTAATAGTAGTCAAAGACATTAAATACTGATTGATGCGGTTAGCCATAACCTGGAACAAAACTGAGAGCCACCATGGTATCCAGCCTGATGTTATATCCCTCCAAACATATATACATATATATATATATATATATATATATATATATATATATATATATATATATATATATATATACCGGAGTAAGCACATAAATGTGAAATAAGGTGGAAAAAAAGAGCACTCAAATACCAGGAGTAGAGTAATATACTTTATTTAAAAGCAGCAGAAATATAACAGCTTTTGTTATATTTCTGCTTCTTTTAAATAAAGTATATATATATATATATATATATGTGTGTGTGTGTATATATACACACACACAAACATACAGAGAGAGAGAGAATAGTCCAATAAGTTTTCCTAAGTCAGAAGAAAACGGAAACTGATATATTAGATAATAAAGTGAATATATTACTAAAAGTATTACAAATTTACTCATATACTGGTCAATTCATGGTACCAAACAGTTTCCTGTAAAACGCCTTCCAAGTATGAAAAGGTAAATTAACAATCGAGTATGGCTGAATGAGAGAGTATAGCTTGGTCTCTTTTCTAGTGGAAGTCTGAAAATACCACAACCAGTTTACAAATCTCAGAGTTGTAAAAAGAAAACTCATGAATGAAAAAAGACAAGGCTGTGCTTTTTCATTCATGAGTTTCATTTGGGTTTTTGTACATAATCTCATCTCTGAGATATAAAATGGTTTGGAAAACCAGATCAAGCTGCAGTCTTAGAACAAAAAGGAAGCTGAGATTTGAAAGTCACGATCAATCCTCTCCTTGTAAAAATAAATATGATACTCAAATAAGTGATTGTTCAATGATGTTTTGCAAACAACTTGCACATGCAAGTGCTACTAGTCAAGAACACCACATACCAGAAGCCAGCAAGTGTATGGGGTCATCAGGAGAGAATGCGTGCTGTTTCAGGGCCTACCTCTCATGCGCACTGGCTCACTGATGCGAGGCCCCCGCTTGGTATATCAAATAAAACTCAATATTCTTCTAGCCATTGCTCATCGTCTGTTTTAAACCAAATCCAGTGGCTAGCCTTTTTCACTGTAGTTTGGACATCGGTCATGGTGGTATTTATTTTACGATGAGTTAGGCCTAACGATAACAACAGTCATCTCACGCTGTGTCCAACAAACCTTCTACATCTGACTTTGATTTGAAAATGCTCCACTTTCCAGCCTGCATCTTCACATTCCTCGAGGAGCTTTACATAATGGTCAATCTTTCGAGCCTGAGCGGCGTCCATGTTACTCTTTGCTCTAGCTTTTCTCATGAAATCATTCACCTCTTTTTCCCTGATGTCCCCAATTTGAAATTCGGTGTATGTGTATATAGGCACAGGCATGGATGTATGGTAAGAACCTTACTTTCTAACCACATGGCTTTGAGTTTAGTCCTACTGTGTGGAACCTTGGGCAAGTGTCTTCCACTTTAGCCCCAGGCCAACCATAGACATGTGAGTGGATCTGATAGATGGAAACTTTGTGTGTGTGTGTGTGTGTTAATGTCTACTAAACCTACTCGCAAGGCTTTGCCTTCCAGAAGTTTTGAAACTTTTCCAGGAAAGACATTTATTGATTTCAAAGTACAAAACCCTATTCTCCTTCAAAGTAGAATCCTCTGACTTCAAAGCACTTGTAGTGCTCCAGCCACCTCATGAAGGACCTACAGAAGTTTTCCAAAGCAATGCCACAGTCTCCTTCATCTTCTCAATGTCTTCAAAACGACTGCCCCAGAGGTTCTCCTGCAACTTGGGGACTGTAGGAAGGGTGAGGGACAGTTTTGATGCCCATCTTTGTCGAGTAGTTGGTTGCCAGGATGGAATTCTGGACTGGTGCAGGTGCTCAGGCTTTTTTGCAATGAAAGCTCTTCCTGAACTCCCTCAAAACCTCCTCAAAGTACTTTTTGTCGACCACCAGTCCAGAGGGAGCCCAGTGGATGTAGATGAGGCCCTTGCTGTTGAAAAAGGGGATCATCAGTACCTGATCAGACTTGTTTGGCCTAGACTCTTGTGCCTACGAAAAAACAGACACTTGGCTCATACAAGCTAATCCATAAGCAGCCTGGATTATTTCATAAGTTTCTGCAGCATCTTTTCCCAGCTTAACACAAAATTATTTATCACATCTCAACTGCATGCTGCAAACTAGTCAGCTGTGAGAAGCTGTGTTAAGTAGGATGTGTTCAAAGTCCTGTTACAGCCATTTCCTTGATACTGGAACAACAAAAGTAAGCAGGTCAGCCTATTAGATGTACAGTAATGATATACTAAAATTACAATAATGTAGGACAGTTGTAACTGTCGCATCCAAAATAGTCCCAAATCTTCTGGAATGCACCGCACATGTGTGTGTATGTATATATATATATTGTGTGTGTGTGTGTGTGTGTCATCATCATCATCATCATCGTTTAACGTCCGCTTTCCATGCTAGCATGGGTTGGACGATTTGACTGAGGACTGGTGAAACCGGATGGCAACACCAGGCTCCAGTCTGATTTGGCAGAGTTTCTACAGCTGGATGCCCTTCCTAACGCCAACCACTCAGAGAGTGTAGTGGGTGCTTTTACGTGTCACCCGCACGAAAACGGCCACGCTCGAAATGGTGTCTTTTATGTGCCACCCGCACAAGCCAGTCCAGGGGCACTGGCAACGATCTCGCTCGAAAATCCTACAGGAGCCAGTCAGGCGGTACTGGCAACGGCCACGCTCAAAATGGTGCATCTCATGTGCCACCCGCACAAGAACCAGTCCAGGGGCACTGGCAACGATCTTACTTGGCTTGCCGGGTCTTCTCACGCACAGCCCATTTCCAAAGGTCTCGGTCCGTAGTCATCGCCTCGGTGAGGCCCAATGTACGAAGGTCTTGCCTCACCACCTCAGCCCAGGTCTTCCTGGGCCTACCTCTTCCACGGGTTCCCTCAACTGTTAGGGTGTGGCACTTTTTCACGCAGCTATCCTCCTCCATTCTCACCACATGTCCATACCAGCGCAATCGTCTCTCTTGCACGCCACAACTGATGCTTCTAATGTTCAGCTTTTCTCTCAAGATACTTACACTCTGACGGGTATTCACATTGACATTACACATCCAACGGAGCATACTGGCTTCATTCCTTGCGAGCTTACGTATGTCCTCAGCAGTTACAGCCCATGTTTCACTGCCATGTAGCATGGTTGTTCGTACGCATGCGTCATACAGTCTGCCTTTTACTCTGAGTGAGAGTCCCTTTGTCGCCAGCAGGGGTAAGAGCTCTCTAAACTTTGCCCAGGCTATTCTTATTCTAGCAGCTACACTTTCAGCGCACCCACCCCCACTACTAACTTGGTCGCCCAGATAGCGGAAGCTATCGACTACCTCTAGTTTTTCACCCTGGAATGAGATAGAAGTTGTTTCCTGTTTGTTTGCAGTCTTTATTGCACCTGAACATCTGCCACAAACAAAAACTAACTTGCTAGTTAACCTGCCTTTGATGTTGCTGCACCTCTTATGTGTCCATAGCTTGCACCGGGTACATCTTATAGAGTTACTACCTACTCCTTTTCTACATACTGAGCAGGGCCATCTACCTGAAGGGGTTTGTGTTTTATCTACCTTCCTACTTATTAGGATTTTGGTTTTAGCTAGGTTGACTCTAAGGCCCTTCAATTCTAGACCTTGCTTCCACACCTGAAACTTCTCCTCTAGTTCTGATAGTGACTCCGCAATTAGGGCAAGGTCATCAGCATAGAGGAGCTCCCAGGGGCAACCTGTCTTGAACTCCTCTGTGATTGCCTGGAGGACTATGGTAAATAATAGGGGGCTGAGGACGGAACCTTGGTGTGTACTCATTTCCAACCCTCACCTTACTGGCCGCATCTCTGTACATGGCTCGCACAGCTCTCACTAGCCATTCTTCTATCCCAAGTTTCCTCATTGACCACCAGATAAGGGATCGGGGGACTCTGTCAAAGGCTTTCTCCATGTCAACGAAAGCCAGGTACAGAGGTTTATCCTTGGCTAGGTATTTCTCTTGCAACTGTCTCACTAGAAATAAGGCATCAGTAGTGCTTTTACCTGGCACGAACCCAAACTGCATCTCATCTAAATTGATTCGCTCCCTAATTAGTTGGGCTATGACCCTCTCTGTGTGTATATATATATATATATATATATATATATATATATCCTTCAAGGCAATGTCACAGCATACTTAAACATAAAGGTGAAAGTGGGCAAATGAATGAAAATCGTAAAACTCCGTACCAATGAGAAAAATAATCAAAAATTGAAAAAGCCAGACATTCCCATATCACCATGATTTCAAGCTCTGGCCATCTCCTCCAGTTTCTTGTCACCCCACTCTTATAAACACCACAGGTCATCCTGTTTCATATTTCCAAAAACTTGGTTGCTACTAGACATTGCTCTGTGATAATCAAAAATGTCAAGATAAGCACAAATCTGTCTTCTTAGCTTTAATTTGTCATTTCATTCATTTTGCATTCTACTATTAAAGCTGCCTTTTTTTCCCTTTTCTTTCATCTTCCTTTATCTAATATGCCCCTTCATCATCATCATCATTTAGTGTCCTTTTTTCCATGCTGGCATGGCTAAGACTGTGTGACTGGAGCTGGTAAGCTGGAAAGCTGCACCAGGCTCCAGTCTGTTCTGGCTTGGTTTCTATGGCTGGATGCCCTTCCTAATGCCAACCACTCCACAGAGTGTACTGGTGCCTGCTATATGTCAACAGCACTGGCCATAACTAGGATTTCATTTAGATCAACATGTCTTCTCAAGCATGCCAAAGGTCTCGATCACTTGTTATCAGCTCCGCAAGACTCAACATCTCAAGATCATACTTCACCACCTCATCTCACGGTCTACCGCCTTATTAATATTTCTTTCTCTCATGTGAGCATGCAGCTCACTGGCCATGGAAAGGGCAGGTGCATGGCAAGAGAGCTGTCATGCCCCACCACCCATAATGGAAATTTTTCTTCCACACACCCCTCCCATCCTCTTTGCCTATATCAGTATCCTACAAACTACAGTAATAAAATGGAAATGCAAATGCACATGACACTGAAAATGCTAATGAATTAGGAATACTTGTAATTATTTGATAATAGTTGTAAACTACACCTTTGTGGTAGATGCAACAAGTGTGAATAAGAATGAATGATGGTAAATTAAATGTAAGGACAAACATAATAATGAGTGTAAATCTGCCAACAGCTGATAAACCATTGCACAACCTTTCTTATTCCTCACAGATGCAGACATATTCATACAGTAATGGATTAAACATACTTCCCATCAAAGATACACCCTAAACTTCATGGCTGCAACCATAAATGTAGGCACAATGAAAAGTAGATCTGATAAGATTGTGGTAATGCCAAAGTAGAGATAAGTACACGTATGCTGTGTACAAGAGGTAAGATGGAAAAGATCCTCAACCAAACTTATCACAAGCAAGAAAGTGATACAAATTCTTCTAGGCAAGTAATAGCGCCTGCAGGGTGGAATAGACATACTGATGGCAGAAAAATGGATAGTAAAAGTAACTGAGGTAGTCAGGATACATGATAGGATAATTGAGACTAGTTATACAGCATATGCCCCACTGATAGGATTAACAAAAGTGCAGAAGGACAGCTTCTATGAGAGCCTTCTGCAAACTGCCTCAATGAAGACTGACAGCAACTTCATTCTTGTGGTTGGTTATTTCAACAGTCATGTTGGCCAGCATGCCAATGGCTTCTACAACATACATAGAGGCTATAGATATGGTGAGGGAAATGAGAAGGGTGTATAGCTCCTGGAATTCTGTGAGACAATGGATCCAACAATCTGCAACACACGCTTTAGAAAACCAGCCAACCACCTTATCACCTACAGACCTGGCATACATGCAAGTCAGATAGATTACATTCTCAACAGGAAAAGAGATGTCTCCCGGTGAAGATTCACTACACGATAGAGATTGGAGGCTAGTTACTTCAAGGTCAGAGTTAGGCAGACACACAAATGAATGACAACAGGAAAAAGGAAGATATGGAAACTAAAAGATCTGCAGTTGAGAACAGATTTAGAGAAATTGTAACTGACATATATGACTGTAGGGAGGTAGATATAGATACCTGGAGCACAGTTGAAAGCAGTGAATTTCTAGGAAATGATTTACTTAAGGCATGAACAGACATGTGGCAAGAGAAAAGTCCCAACCAAGCCAAAAGCAACATGATGGTGGAATGATACAGTTCATATGGCAGTAAAGACTAAGAAACTGGCTTGGAAAATTGGGGGGGAAAGTAATAGTAGTAGGGGGCATTACCAAATGGCTAGATGGGCAGTTATGCAACAGAAATATTTGGCTTTGGGTGAGGCAGAAAAGACAAGATTTACACATGTCTTGCAACACAAGAATCAGAGGTGTGAAGTGTCCAGGATCGCAAGATAGTGTATGAAAATGAACAGAGATGTCACTGGCCAGAAGTGTATTCAGAATGATGAAGATATATTTGCCAGTGATATGGAAGAAAATGATGTGATAGTACTATTATGAAAGGCTGTTGAATGTGGAGAATGTATAATATGTATATGATAAAGAAAGGCTACCTCAACAGAAGGACGAGTAATTCAAGTAGCATGGTAGATAAGGTGATCAAAGACATGAAGAGAGGGAAAGTTGCAGAGATGCTCAAATTATCCAGGGAGGTCAGTTGCAATTACCACCCGGATATTTAATCTAGTTATACAAGGAGTTATACAATGAAGCAAAAGCAGTATCTTTGTAAAGTACTGCAAAAGCAAAAATATACCTATATATTTATTTATACATCATATATATATCTATTGATACATCATATATATTTGAGAAAGTGTGTGTACATCCATCTTCTCCATTTTCTTTTGTATGTGGTTATTGCTTCCATCTTGCTACTACTACATTGCTGAATTTCTTTGTTTTAATATTATAACCGCTTCTTTTTGCTCTTCAGTGAAAGCTTTGCTACTCTGAGTCGCTGTCTCTCTCAAGATATTTCTGGTTAGTAAATGACTTAATTTATGCAGAGCTACTGCTGATGCAACAGAGTCAAAAGACTCAAACAGTCAAGAGTCTTAGTGATCTTTTCACCATGCTGCTAAACTTCTGTGAAACATCCAACCTGCTTCAACTTTGGTTCAAATGTTGTGATGATCTTGCCAAAGATTTCAAGCATCAAGCTCAACATATGTACCCCAGCATGGACATAGAGTGTAGAGATGAAATCTAAAAGGCAGCCCTCATCAAAATGCCTTAGGGAAATAAATGACCAAAAACTTCAAACAATCAAGTCAATATCTATTAACAGTAATTTTGAAAAAGTCATCATAAAACGCTAATGAACCCAAACTCACCTCAGGCAAGAGGACAGTCTATTCTATTTTTGACAGGATAAGAAGTTGGAACATACTTCCTTGATACTCATGGTAGAAATGGAAAGTCATTCTTAATCTTATATCATGACAAAGTCTATCTACATAAGGGTAGAGCTATTTAAGTTACACTCCTTCCTGAGGACTGTACAACATTCAGATTCTGTTAGCCTAAATCAGGGGTCACGAAACGTTATTCACGGGGCGGGAGGCAGATAAGTGAGAGAATGACAAGTGCGGGACACATAACCATTTTGTTCAATACAATACAGTGAATAAAGACAACCAACATATTTATTTACCAAAAAGTTATCAAAGAAGGCGACATTAGCAATAAGATAGTTATATCACACCCAGCACACACAAATCCGAATCTCACAAAATAAGCAGCAAAAAAGGTTAATGAGGTTTGTGAAACTATTGTTTACCTTTTAAGATATCATCAATATTTGCTTTGGAATTGTTGCATCCAACCAAGAGAATTGCTTTCAAATGTTCAACATCGTTCGATGTGCTGACTTCCATTTTGAAAATGTTTGCTCACAGACATAAGCTATTCCAAACACTGATGCAATACCAGAGGCAAATGAACTCTCATTGCAGGTACATACACAGAAGGTATAGTGCGGGAGCAGGCCGGATGAACTGACTTTATGAGCTGGATCTGGCTCGTGGGCCATAGTTTGGTGACCCCTGGCCTAAATGATGCAACTATTTGCGACATCACCAAGAATTCAATAAGAGATACCAAATGATTGCCTGGGGTGATGCACTATGGCTCATGAGAAATTTCTGGAGACCCAAGATAAGTCACTGAAGGAATTGCATGAAAATAGATCTCAGATGAGAGAAGTATTGTCGAATGACCTGTTAAATCCTAACAGTTATCCCCCAAAACAACAAATGGTAATGAAATCCAAGTTGGCCTTAAACCATCATTGCTTTGGGCCCAACTCAAAATCTGCAGCCTACTACAGGAGAGTGAATTATTTTGAAGATCAGCAATCTGGTCACTTTGCCAAAAATTTATGACAAACTGGAAGATTTCATTCTGGTAGTGACAGAGCCATGAATTTGGTGTTTCTCAATCCACAACATTACTGACACACAAGTGACTGTGCAAAAAAAAATATGTCTAGGTCTACAATATCATTTGGGAGCTATTGCAAGTATTTCCAAGAAATAGTCATATCTACAAAATGATAAACACTGTTGTGGATCAGAAAACAGTTCCTGCAGAGTTTTTAAATTCCTAACAATCTTTAGGTCTACTACCACACACACTTCAATTAAAAACAAATAATCTCCAGTAATACTGCAGTTATGCAATTGTATAAGATTAATAGATTATATTACAAGTCACCTACAATATTTTTTCTATCATTCTCACTGAATTAACTAAAAGAGGATGCAATTATATCCAGATAAGCCATACTAACAGATATGTCTTTTCAGTTTAGTAGACTTCAGTTTCCAGAACGCATAAACTTTGCCATATTAATCAATAAATCCAAAGGTAAATATTGATACTTGCAGGACTGTATCTTGTAGAATACTGCTCTTCTAATGGCCAGTTTTACGTAAGCTGTTCAGTTATTGGAACTTTTTATTTATGCCTCTATTGCTAAAACAAAAAGCTTTAAGTATTCTAAGATGATAACATGACAATACTCAGTACTGCCAAGTCTATGATCGGTACAGATCTAATATCACATAAGCTGGGGTTCATCAGAAATATTAATTTTATTTCTTTATCACTGATTGTATTGCTGTTCCAATATGTGAAAGTGTGAGGTTCCTCCAAGCACTCCAGTCTCCACATATGAACGATTTTATTTCCATGGGTATTTACCTTCCGACACTACGGTCATCACTAATATTTCAAATTATTTTAATTTGAAAAATAAAGATCGTATATCTCAACAACATAAGACGATATATAACCTTCAATTACATTCCAAATGAAATAAACTGTATTTCAGGTTCATTTAATTCTGTGTTCTTATCTAATATGTGTGAAATGGATATGTTATTTCCAGAAATTACGAAATATACTATAAATATTGAGTGCCTATCTGTAGACTAGTGCATTAAGACACTGGACTGCTAGAGACGTATTGGGAAGCAAATTAATTTCTTAAATGAACGATAACATTTCGAGAGAAATGCAACAGTGTTTTATTAAATAGAAAATGCGTTCATTAAAAATAATTTGGTCTATTTACAGCTCCTCTCCAGTCTGGGCAACGCCGGGTATTCTATTAGTGAAAGTCAAATAGCTGACACAATATTTTCTTACTTTTTCTATGTGTGCGCGCGCGCGTATTTATCCACTTATTTTAATTTTTTAATTTCTTTTTAGATTTTACAGAAACTTCGGGTATATAAAATGTATTTATACATTTCACATAAAGCTTTAAAGAAAGTTTAATGAATACATATCCATGAAATATGAATAAACCTACGTAATTTTAGTGCGAAGCAGTTTTCATCTCCCCATTTTTTGACAGTAATCTCTGCAGCGAAGAAAGAATTGAAATAACAGAAGATATTCTTTGGTAATCTTTTTTTTTTTTTCTTTTTTCGCTCGTAATTTTATGCTTGCGTGTTTCTTTAGTCATTCACAAAGTAGACACATCTCGACTAATTGGTAAAAACATTGTAATAACCTTTGAGTTATGGGTCTGAGGCCCAAGTTGGGTGAAATATAGTTTTATTTGACACACTCATTTGTTGAGCACATCGTTTCATATTGTTTATTAGTTTATCACTTTCGTAGATAACTTTTATTCAAAGCTGATCTCTAAAAAAAAATCGAAGGGAGTAGCTGAAGGCCTTCCTTCTTATTTGATGATGCAAAAAAAATTCTTCAAAATATTGTCATCTTAACAAATTACGTGACAAGTATAAATATTCATTACAAACGTCGATTGTCAATCACTTTATCGGGAATATCATAATGTTGTTTTAGCGTGTGTAAAAAGCACCCTGTTGAAGTTAATTCACTTACCTGCATGTTCCCGTTTAAGCAAGCCGACTGTATCCGCCATTTTGATAGAATGACGTCACCAACAGCAAGACTGAAACTGATTAAAGGGAGATCATTCGTGTTGGCTCAAACAGAAGTCTAATATTTTGATGGCTTGTTGTCATGTAATCTGTTGCAAATAATAAATGTTGCTATTTCAAATGGTCTTACTATCAATGCTTATCATTCGGATTGCTGTTCTGGTTTTGTCGCTGTTATTAGTCTTGTTAATGTCATTAAGCTTGTTATTGCTACTAATAAAAAATCGTTATTATTGCTACTGTTGTTATCCTCATAAATATAAGCGTTTGTGTTAATACTATTTCTTGCTACTATTAATGCTATTTTATTTAATATTGCTACAGCAACAGCTGTTAAGGCTGACGTTTGCTGCAGCTGTTATTGCTGGAATGTTTGCTAATTCTACTGTTCGTTCCTCCCTTACTCTTATTGTTGTAACTGACGTTGAACATCTTTTAACTGCTTTTTTTTTAATGTCGCAACTAACATTGTTATTGTTACTGTTTTCTCACTGTTGCTTTTGTGTCTTAGCTTCTGCCCCACATTCATCAGCCTTAGCCTCTGCTCGTCATAATCTTTGCAGAACACACCTACAAACATGCCTTAACTTTCAAACGATGTTTGCTAGCCTTCAAGAATGTTGATAATTGTTCCGTATATATGTAGTAAATAGTGACTCAAGAATTTTTTCGTGTCTACAGGTTTCCTTTTTTCTCATCTTTGACCCTTCCAGCTTGGGTTACATTGCCATCAGACGAATATTCTTCTGGCATTGTTATTGGAATCTTCAAATAATGTAAACAATAACACCCAAGAATGTGCGTAGTCACACATGATAAGCTGCTTGTTATCGATTTCTAGCTGTCGTGGTCGCTGTTCGTCTAGTTATGTGTCTAAGTAGCAGAGAAATTACACCAATTATACTTCCCCAAAAGTATTTCTGACATAAGTGAAACACTTCCCTGTAAACATACCACTAAGAACAAATATTTTTTAAAACCATAGCATGTGTATATGTCTGCGTGCATATACGCAAATTTCCCGTCTTCCCTGCCATACCTACTACCAACCAGAGATTGCGGCAATTTCAGTAATCCCCTAACAATACCCTTTCAGCATTCATAAAACCATGTATGGGTATTTTTATGTGTAAGTACATGCGTACCTACACATACATAAAAATCGGTCTTATATATATGGAGATATTGCGTATATACATAGTCGTGTGCATATGGAATTTATGTAAGCATGTGTAATGTCATCGTTCATCGTTATGACGTCTAGTTTTCCATGTTTGCACGGGTTGGACGTTTTTTTTTATCGAGACATTTTCTACTACTGGATGCCCTTCCCGTAACCAACTCTCACCTGTTTTCAAGCAAATGTCTCTCCATGGTCACACGTTTTCGTAGAATATTAGAAATAAACAACACTGCTTGTATGACAGTGACAATAATTTATAACTATCACACACTATCAAGACGAGACACAAACACACACACATACATGCATGCATGCATACATACATACATACATACATACATGGTGGTTGTCTACTCCTTATGCAGAGTCTGATCACCTCCTGTACCTACACCTCAACATCATGAAATCTGATGTGGCTTTTTAAACCCACGTAGATTGCACCTCTGATTTGGACCACCAAGAGCTGCAGATAAGTTCTGCTCTTTGTGGATCTTAAAATGTCTTTTGAGGGCTCCGTTGGATTTGCAAACCTTCTGGCATACACTATATACAAAGGTGTGCATAGACATATAGGCAGAATAGTTGGTGGGGGTTTGTTTTCCATGCGTTCACAGATGAGATTTGAGGCCAGCAAAAGACAGGCATGGTCTATCACAGGCTGTGCACACAAAAAGGTCATTGTCATTCACCTTCTCGATGGTTATATTCTTCCTTAGATCTCTTTTGAGTCTTACTTGTGTTATCCTGGCCTCTTCAAATGCTTTCACTCTGCTCCACACCTTTGTTCGCCATCCAACTCGATCTGAAGCAAGGGTTTCTATATCTTTTGGAACCATTCCAAGTGACCTCATAGTAGTCCTTATGCCGTCCTTAAACCTTTTTTTTAGGTTTACATCAATAGCATTTCCCCTCTGCAAGATCACCATAAAACAGCTGTTTTGGCATGCGTTCATCTGCCATTCAAACAATATGGCCACACCATCTCAATTGGTTCCTCAAAATCATAGCTTTAATTGAGGTGATGCCTGCAGATGCAAGGACATATGTGTTTGGAGTAAAAGAACTCCATTTAATTCTTTAAATGCAATGAAGGCACACACACACACACATACATACATACATACATACACATACGCATGCATGCATTCATGGTGACTACTCCATCTTCACGGATAATTGCCATCTCCTTGTGCTTTCTGGTTGTCAATATCATTTCTGACTTTCTGTCCATGACATATCAGATGACTATTCACTGCCATTGCAGATCTCTATGGTTTGGAGCATAGGAGACAGACAAAAGTCGTAAATTAGTGTGCACTTCCAACTGGTTAGGTCTGCACACATCACTACTCTTCCGTTGGCATAAGACTTTCAGTAAATGGACCGATGAATAAGGTCACCATGAAGAGACATCTGAATGTCATTAGATTGTAGAGATAAACATTTGTTCAACCCTAATACCACTCTCTGGGTGTCCCTCTACTAGAAGGATGCTGCGACAACAGTTAGAAGTCCCTACTCCAGATGTTTTTATTGCACACCCTGACACTAACCAAGGCTATTTCTGTGTCTTAATACTAGATAACCCATGGCTGGACCCTGACAGGAGCTACTACGCTAGTCAAGAGTAAACCTGGGGAACAACAAGGGCTAAGAAGTGGTTCTACACTCTTCAGAACCCACGTACTCTTGAACCAGAGCTCCTCTCTAGGTGTAATTTAACCCTTTAGCATTCATATTACTCTGTCAAATGTAATGTTTATTTATTCGCATTGTTTTGAATTAATCATGTGTTATCTCATAGCTTTAAAATTTTGATGATGTGATTGTCAATTTTTAGAATAACGTTGTTGGGTAGGTATGAGAGTCTGCATCTGGACAGTTTTCATTTGGGCCAGATATGGCCAGTTTAAATACTGAAGGGTGAAAAAAATATCCAGGACATACACTTAGATGCTGTCATGGCATCCTTCTAGGAGGGGAACACTCTAATGTAAGACCTGCAGTTTCACATGATTATTGATCATTCACTTCAGTCTGTCACTAGGCATTAACTGTAAAAGCTCAGAAGGCAGTACTTCTGTTATACAAGCATTTATCACTATATTCCAATAACATACAGATGTCTCTTTATGGTGACAAACATATATGTGACAGGCTTCTTTCAGTTTCTCTCCACCAAATCCACCCAGTGCTATAGTGGAAGACATTTGCCCATTTGCAAAAGTACCACACAATAGGACTGAGCTCAAAACTATGTGGTTGAGAAGTAAACTTCTTAGCCACCCATCGATGCCTGGGCCTATGTATGACACTCTGTCAGTTATGACAATGAGGGTTCCAGTTGATCCAATCAACAGAACAGCTTGCTCATGAAATTAACATGCAAGTGGCTGAGCACTCCATAGACAGGTGTACCCTTAATGTAGTTCTCAGGGATATTCAGTGTGACAGTGTGACATGGCTGGTCCCTTTGAAATACAGGTACTACTCATTTTTGCCAGCTGAGTGAACTGGAGCAATGTGAAATAAAGTCTCTTACTCAAGGACACAATGTGTCTCCAGATATTGGACCCATGACCTTACAATCGTGAGCCAAATACCCTAACCACTAAACCACATGCCTTCCCTGCCTGTGTATAATGTGTATAATTTAATGTCATCCTCTCATCCGTTTTCTCACCCATTTTTCCATGCTGACAGGAGTTTGCTGCATTTGAAATTATGCAGCTCTGTATGTCAATCCTCCATCAAGCTTTCTAAGTAGTTATTTTCAGGTTGGTGCTTTGTTGTACTCAAGAAGACCGGCCCACCACTCCACACAAAATGCATTGGTATGGATGCTGGTAGACGGATTTGACTGGATTCGGTAGACAGAAACTGAAAGAAGCCTGTCATATGCATGTGTTTATGTATCTGTGTTTGTCCCCCACCACCATCGCTTAACAACCGATGTTGGTGTGTTTACATCCCTGTAACTTAGCAGTTTGGCAAAAGAGAATGATAGAATAAATACTAGGCTTATAAAGAATAAGTCCTGGGGTCAATTTGTTTAACTAAGGGCGGTGCTCCAGTATGGCTGCAGTCAAAATGACTGAAACAAGTAAAAAGAATAAAAGAATATAGATATATTCCTTTACTTGTTTCAGTCATTTGACTGCGGCCATGCTGGAGCACCGCCTCTAGTCGAGCAAATCGACCCCGGGACTTATTCTTTGTAAGCCTAGTACTTATTCTATCGTTTTCTTTTGCCAAACTGCTAAGTTACAGGGATGTAAATACACCGGCATCGGTTGTCAAGCGATGTTGGGGGGACAAACACATACACACACACACACACACACACACACACACACACACACACACACACACATATATATAAATAAGGATAAGATCGATATTTAAAATATTGATTTTATCAAGTGGTCAGCATGGGAATAAAAACCATCAAAGGTAATAATTATTTAATATTATAATACAGGGTATCTAAGAGATACCGCCACGCTGAAAAATAGCAGTCAACACCTGACTCTAAAACCACAATATTGTGGTTTTAGAGTCAGGTTTTGACTGCTATTTTTCAGTATGGCGGTATCTCTTAGATACCCTGTATTATAATTTTATATATATATATATATATACATATATACAACGAGTTTCTTTCAGTTTCCGTGTACCAAATCCACTCACAAGGCTTTGGTCGGCCCAAGGCTATAGTAGAAGACACTTGCCCAAGATGCCATGCAGTAGGACTGAACCCAGAACCATGTGGTTGGTAAGCAAGCTACTTACCACACACCCACTCCTATATATATATGTATACTAGCAGTTAAGCCCGGTTTCACTTGGTCTGTTTGGATGATGTGGCTGTGATCGTTTTTGGTTAGGCATAATCTCTAACAGCGTTTCTCAACATTTCGAGTCCCCTGTTTCAATTGGAGCCTCCAGCTGTATGAAAATTTCCTCCCCCCCAAAACCACCCTTTAATCTCCCCCACCCCTTTTCAGCTACGGGGAATACAAATCTGCAAAAAAATTGGCAAAAATCGACATTTCTAAATTACCCCCACCCGCACCCCCATTTCCTTCATTTTGAACTTTTTTCAGAATTTTTTTTTTTTAAATAACGGAAAAATACGGAGATTATGATTCTGAAAAAAGTTTCTAAAAATCTTTATAAAATTCCTTTTAAGAATTTTTTTTTCGAAATATGCGGAAAAATACCGAAATTATGATCCGGACAAAAATTTCAAAACATATCTGTACTTACGGTTATGGTTTTAGGGTTAGGGTTAGGGTTTTAGTGTTAGGGTTAGGGTTAGGGCTAGGGTTTTAAGGTTAGTGTTGGTTAAAAAAGTCAAAATTGAAGAAGTTTGGGGGGAAAGGAGGGAAAATTTCACAATGCTGATTTTTGGCAATTTTCCCAAACTTCCATATCTAAAAACGGGGATTTTTGGGAAAAAAAAATTTTTGAATAAACAAATTTGGGAGAAAATGGTGGGGGGGAGGGCAGAAGTTTTTCTAAAATATCTTCGCAGAAAACAGCTTCAAGGAGTTGTGAAGAAAGAATTTGACAGCAGTCTGTTTCTGAGAACTGTTCTATTGGACCTCTGTCTAATCATGTCTTTTAAGGTACACACACATACATAGAAAATGTGAGGTCATGGTAGAAAATTTTTACGATAGTTGATTTATGGAAAAGATTATGTTAAATTTTTTAAATGCAAATCTGTGAATGAAAATTAAGTTCAGACCTCTACGTGGTAGGTAGACCTGGTAGAAATAGCAGCCAAATCTCCCTCAAAACACCCTACTGTATTAATGCGACAATTCTGTGTATTATGTAGTTTGAATGAGAAACTGTAACTAAAGATGAAGATAATTAACTCCACAAAGAGGTGAAAGAAGAGAGACTTTGTTACTATTTGTCAACAACAAGGGTTTGTCTCTCTTTGACTGCTATCTGTAACTGACCCCGTTGGCTTATGGGTCCAAGGATATCAGCAGGAATTTCCTGAAGTGCAAGCAGGGTCCAAAAACTCCCATCCTTGAGTTAAGGATGTTCCCTGGGTCAAAGGAGTCCTTTAATATCCTTGTCCATTTGGCTATGCACATCTTACAATGCTTGGTCCCTTTGATATAGAAGCCTGGATTTTCTAGGATCTTCCATGATATATATATGATGGGCTTCTGTCAGTTTTTGTCTATCAAAGCCACTTTTTAGTCTTTGGTCAACCCAAGATTATAGTAGAAGACATTTGCACAAGATATCACACAGTTGGATTGAGCCCAGAACCATGTGATTGCAAAGCAAACTTCTTACTACGCAACCACACCTGTGTCTAATGTTTGTCTAACATTAATAAAATTTCCACTAACTATTAATTTATATCTTCCACTCAACTATCATCTGCCAAAATCAGCACAGCCATTTTCCCCTGAATACATTTACTGATACCTTCCATCAATTTCAATGAAGAATCATTAATGATAAAAACAAAACCATTACATGTAAATAATTGCACAACTGTTAAGTCATGCAAAGCTTATTACTTTTCAATCACTTCAAAATTCTTAAATTCAAAACTCATGACCCACTTCAGTATGAACTTCTTACTAGAATCTAGTTTTTGTTTTGTTACCTAGATGGGCACTAGGAAGAGAATTTATTTCTATGTACATCTAGAGAAGAAAAGAAGCTTTTTGTAAAGAAGGCTTGTGTTTCTTGATATATGCCAATAGTCTAATGTTACCTCAGAAAAAAGCTTTTTATAGGAAAAAATATTGTTATACTTAGGGATGGTCGTATTTTGCCAATTAAACACATGCACTATATATTTGGTTTAATTGGCAAAATATGACCACTCCCAAGTCTAATAATTTCTGTTTCAACACACGATTTCACATCAAGAATCTTGCAAAACAAATACATAAAAAGTAATTTTCTACCTTTCTTTAGAGAGAAATTCCTTCCTAAGAATATTATACTTATTGAATTATCAAAATGAAAACTAATGATAGAAGTTCTGTTTTTCTGTGCTGGCATGAGTTGGATAGCTCTTATGTACATCATACTGTCTGCCATCTTAGTCTTTTGTCATAAACTCCTTAGCATTTCATATCGTTTCATGTTTTCTTCAGTCTTCTTTCATGAACACCCTCCACTGACAGCCCACAGTCTTTCTTTTGAGCACTCAGACTGCAGTGCATACCCCATACTGGAACAATCACTTCAGCTGACTCCTTTAATACCCAACCACCCTGCTAGGTCACATTTTGTGCCCTGTTTGTCATTCAAGTCAATGTTATACATTCAACAGGTAGTGAGTTGGCAGAACCATTAGCACTCTGGGCAAAATGCTTAGCGACATTTCATACGTCTTTACTTTCTGAGTTCAAATTCTGCTGAGGTTGACTTTGCCTTTCATCCCTTTCATGGTCGATAAAATAAGTACCAGTTGAGCATTGGATCGATGTAATCAACTTACCCCTCCCCCAAATTTGATGGCCTTGTGCAAAAATTTGAAACCAATATTATACATTCAATACTCATGCTCATCTCATCTCTCTGCATCTTCTACAATCTTCCACATTCAGTTCACAGGTTTCTTTGCTCTTTTGTACCACACTTCACAAGCCTGCTTCAAGTAGTTATCTATTTCATAAAAAGATAACTCTTGTTGTCAACAGAGGAAACAACTCCTTTAATTCATTCCACAGCTTATCCCCCACAACACAATGTACTGATGTTCCAGGCCCTACATGCCAATCCTGTGTACAGTCCTTTCTCTCCAGAATGTTGGTGCTTTGGAATTCGTTCCTTTCCTATTCTTATATTCTTTTACTTTGTTTCAGTCATTTGACTGCAGCCATGCTGGATCACTGCCTTAAAGGGTTTTTTAGTTGAAGAAACAGACCCTAGAACTTATTCTTTGGAAAGCCTAGTACCTATTTTGTTGGGCTCTTTTGCTGAACTGCTAGATTATGGGGACGTAAACACACCAACATTGGTTGTTAAGTGACAGTGGGGGGACAAACAGACACAGACATCCACACATAAATATATACATATATATATATATATACGATGGGCTTCCTTCAGTTTTCACCTACCAAATCCACTCACATGGCTTTGGTTGGCCCAAGGCTATAGTAGAAGACACCTGCCCAAGGTGCCATGCAGTGGGACTGAACCTGGAACCATGTGGTTGGGAAACAAGCTTCTTATCACACAGCCACACCTGCACCTTATATGTTTATTTTCTTGCAGCCATGATCTTACAACTGTTCACGTGGAATATTGGCTTTGAATTCTGGTACAAGGCCAGCATTTTCAGGGGAGTGGGTAAGTCAATTATATCAACCTCAGTGTTCAACTGGTAGTTATTTTATCAATGCTAAAGGATGAAAGACAAAGTTGATCTCAGCGAATTTGAACTCAGAATATAAAGACAGGCAAAATACTGCTGAGTATTTTGCCCAGTGTGCTAAGGATTCTGCTAGCTTGCTGTCTTATTCAAGAGAAATATTAACCATTAAACATCACCCCCCCCCCCATGACCAACGCTTTGAAAGGTGCTTTGGAAGGCATTTGTTGTTCATTCTGGTAATGTGACCAGGCCAATGCATATTGTTCGTATTCTGGTTGTCACTTTGTGATTGAAAACCTTAATGTCTGCAATCTTTTCCTGCCACTAATGTTCAGTATTGAGCTTCTAGCAATTCATACTGCGCCTCAATTCAAGTTCCCCTTGTAGCAGTTATGTGTCATCAACAATAATGAGTACTTAACCATAGCAATAAAACAAAACATTACCTATTCAAGACATTGTTTACATTAGTAATGGTTATAATTTATATTTCAATCATGCCCTTTTTCTTTTTATTGCCAGTCTGATCAAATCTAAATTTCTACTTCTGGTGCAATAATCTGATCAATCACAGTCTTATAAGTGCTCTATCATTGTTTTCAAATCTACCTAACAACAAAAACACACCTAATTTAGTTACAACATATTCTCTGCTCACAGTGACACAGGAATGAACAAGGAAAATCTCATTTACTTTTTTTTTTTTTCTGATAAGCATTTCCACATAATTAGTAAAAAGCATTGGCAAATTAATCTTAATACATAAAGCTGAAGTTGTGTGTCTGTGTGAAGCCTTTTTGAAAGTGTATAGAAATCCACATTTTCCACTTTTATGTAAAAATTTTTACATCAATGGAATTTTCTTGATGTGAACTTTTCAGTGCAGTAATTAGATTTTTTAAATTCCGTTTACTTTGTGTGATTTAAGGGAGATTTGGCTGCTGTTTCTAGCAACTTTGATATTTCTTCCCTTCTACCTGGAACGGCGTTCTTACTCACGTGCTCAACATATAATATAGAGAGTAAGAGTAAAAGAGAGAGGGAGAGAGAGAGAGAGAGAGAGAGAAAGTGATACAAACAAAGTCATAGATTAAACTTTCCTCTCAGTATTCTTTACCTATTTTTCATAACATTGATACATAAAAACACACACAACCACACATACGTGATCTGTGACAACAACATACACATTGCTCACGTTATCTATTCCTTTCTTTCCCTCTTCCTCTCTCGCTCTCTCAAACGCATACACGTGCAAGTAAACACAATCATTCACAAAAATATAACTCATGTTCGTCAATGTGGCATAACTACAGAGTTGTACCTTCCAACTTTGGAAGGTCATAACTTTCAGAAAATGAATATTTTTTTAATGAAATTTTCTATGCATATATTATTTATTATGTAGATTCCGAATATACAAAAATTTTCGGTGAAAGTTTTTGGGGAGGGGGGTGGGGGACAATTTTCGGAAATTACACTTAAATTCCTCTTAACTTCCAGGGAAATGAATATTTTTTCGTGAAATTTTCTACAAATGTACCTTGATGTATGTACATTTCGAGTATGTAGGAATTTAGAAGGAAACAACTGCAGGTTATTTTTGAGAAGTGTTCCCCACTCGGTGGTGTTTCGGCGCAAGTCGTCCATATTTGTTTCATTTTTCTCTATTATGTGCGTATGTGCATCCATAGATTTCTAATGAAGAGAAGCCGTCATAAGAAAACTTTTAACTACCTCTATTCCTTTCTCCCCCTCTCTCTACTTCTTCCTCTCTTACTCTCTCAAACGCATACACGTGCAAGTACACAATCATTCAGTAAAATATAACTCATGTTCGTCAATGTTTTGTAAATATACCACGATTTTCACTAGGGTGTTAGGGTTAGGGTTTTAGGGTCAGGGTTAGGGTTAGGGTTAGGACTAGTGTTACGGTTACGGTTTTAGGGTTTTAGGGTTAGGGTTAGGGTTAGTGTTAGGATTAGGTTTAGGATTAAGGTTGAGTAATCGTGCAGGTGTTAATCTGAAAAATTACAGATATGTGAAAAGTACCGACCCTGCCATCTATTATAACTTTTGTTGTTCTGTTTAATATATACATAGATTATGCCTCCAAAGAAGAGAGTTTGCTGGGGAAAGAAAGCAACCAGTTTAAAATGACAGCAACAGACTGCAGCAATTCACCACATTCCAGAAGCTACTTTGAACATAATGCAAAATGGTGCATCAACATCTGCCCAATCTGATAGAATTCTGGCAAAACTGTGTACCAACAGATTGCCAGCAATTGCTTCATCAGAAATTGCTGTCCTAGCTCCTGCGAAAAGGGATTACCCTGCTATGTATAATCAGGGCAGCACAAAAAGTTGTTTTGCACAAGCATTTCTATAGCCAATTAGATGGATGAAATTTACGTACGCTTAATAATGTTACGCAAAACAGCCTTCAGACTTTCCCTATTAATTTCATCGTCTTTTGAATTATGAACATATTTACATCATAATCCGGACAAGGTCGGATTATACTGCTAGTTCAGTATAAAGACAAGGTTTTAAATGTTCTAATTTTTTTAAAGAACTTAGCGAGCATGTTCAAAGGTGGCTAGTAAGCTCTTTTTAGCGGGTGCATTAGCTCTCTATGCTTACTCAGCTTCTTCTTTTATGTTCTAATCATCATCAGTAGCAGCAGCATCAAATTTTAACATCCATTTTATTATGGGTCAGATGGAATTTGTTAAAGCAGATTTTATGGTCAGATGCCCTTCCTGTCACCAATCTTTGCCTACTACCAAACAAGGGAATATCTTCCCTTAGTTTAACATGTTTTTCATGGAAGATTGGAAATGCATAACGTCTCTTGTATAACAATGATGTTCATTTACAACCATCAGACAAGAGTACACACGTACTCATGCATACATGCATATATATATATATATATATATATATATATATATATATATATATATATATATCATCATCAACATCATCATCGTTTAACGTCCGTTTTCCATACTGGCATGGGTAGGATGGTTCGACTGGGGTCTGGGAAGCCAGGAAGCTGCACCAGGCTCCAGTCTGATCTGGCAGTGTTTCTACAGCTGGAATCCCTTCCTAACGCCAACCACTCCAAGAGTGTAGTGCGTGCTTTTTACATGCCACCAGCTCAGGGGCCAGAGGAGGCTGGCAACGACCATGATCAGTTGGTGCTTTGTATGTGCCACCGGCACGGAAACCAGTCAAGGCAGCACTGGCATCGGCCACGATCGGATGGTGCTTTTTGCATGCCACCGGCACGGGGATCACATCTACAATTTCCATTTGATTTTGATGTTGATGTACTTGACTCAATAGGTCTCCTCAACCACGGCATGTCACCCTACAATCCCAGGTACTTTTGAGTGGGCTGGTTATGCAACACTGGTGTAGGTTAAAGCTGTGAACTCATTTTATTTGTTGGGTTTTCTCAGCCACAGCATATCTCCAGAGGTCTCAGTCTTTTTTCATTGCCTCTGTGAGGCCCAATGTTCAAAGGTCATGCTTTACCACCTCATCCCATGTCTTCCTGGGTCTCCCTCTACCCCGGATTCCTTCAACTGTTTGGGAGTGGCACTTCTTCACACAGCTCTCCTCATCCATCCGTAGTACATGACCATACAAATGCAAACATCTCTCTTGCATGCCACATCTGATGCTTCTTATGTCTAACATTTCTCTCAGGGCTCCTACACTGACATTACACATCCAGTGGATCATGCTAGCTTCATTTCTTTCAAGCCTACACATGTCTTGAGCAGTCATGGCCCATGTTTCACTGCTGTGAAGCATGGCAGTTTATGGCAGTTTGCACACATGCATCGTACAATCTACCTTTCACTCTGAGCGAGAGGCCCTTTGTCACCAGTAGGAATAGAAGCTTTCTGAACTTTTCCCAGGCTATTTTTATTCTAGTGGTAACACTCTCTGAGCATCCACCCCCACTACAGACTTGGTCACCTAGGTAGCAGAAGCTATCTACTACTTCTAGTTTCTCCCCCAGGCATGTGATGGAATCTGTTTTCTGAGCATCTGTGGTGTTTATTGCCCCTGTGCATCTGCCGTACACAAAAGCTATCTTCCCAGTTAATCTTCCTTTGATGTTGCTGCACCTCTTATGTGTCCATAGCTTACACTGGGTACATCTTATGGAGTTTCTACCTACCCCTTTTCTACATATCGAGCAGGGTCACCTACCTGAAGGGGTGTGTGATGTGTTCGCCTTCCTACTTACTAGAACTTTGCAACATTGACTCTAAGGCCCTTCGATTCTAAACCTTGCTTCCACACCTGAAATTTCTTCTCTAGTTCTGGTAGTGATTCTGCTATGATGGCCAGGTCATCAGCATAGAGGAGCTCGTAGGGGTAACCTGTCTTGAATTCCTCTGTTATTGCCTGGAGGACTATGATGAATAAGAGGGCACTGAGAGCTGATCCTTGGTGGATCCCTACTTCTACCTGGAATTCTTCACTATACTCATTGCCAACCCTAACCCTAACCCTACTAATGGCATCTCTGTATAGGGCCTGTGCAGCCCTTATTAACCATTTTTCAATCTCCAATTTCCACATCACCCACCAGATAAGGGATCGGGAAAACCTGTTTAAGGCTTTCTCCAAATCCACAAAAGCCAAGTATAGGGGTTTATCTTTGGCTAGGTATTTCTCCTGCAAGATAGATAGATAGGTAGGTCGGTAGGTAGGCAGGCAGGCAGGCAGGCAGGCAGGCAGGCAGGCAGGTAGGTAGGTAGGTAGGTAGATGACAGGCTTCTTTAAGTTTCTATCTAATCCACTTACAAAGCTTTGGTCAACCGGGGCCTATAGTAGAAGACACTTGCCCAAAATGCCAAACAATAGGATTAAACCAAAGACTACATGGTTGGGAAGCAAACTTCTTAACCACTCAGTCACACTTATGCTTGTTAAATATTTATGCAATTATAATTCATTTTTACTAAATTATATTTGACATTGTTTTAATCTTTTATAGCTACTTTCAAAATAATATTGGGTTCGTGCCAATTTTTAAAGGAAAGAAAAAGGTCAATAAATATTTGCCATTACATTTTTAATCAACCAAATATGAACCATTTTGTTGCACAATGCGTCTCCATCTTTCCTTTAATTTGAAAATAGCCTCTTCCCAGAATTGAGGTGGTTTCATGACAAATAAGTTGAAAGGTAAGCTACTATAAATTGGCATGAACTTTCCAGACAACCCAATGGTTTTTTTTTTTATTATTTCAGGGAATTAAAACTCATTGCTCATTTATGGTTAAGTTTGTTAAAGGAAAACATGACTGAAAACAATACCGCTGTAATAATTTTTGGAGATATTGTAACAAGAATTAGAAAGTGGATGAAACTGTGGACACTGAACAATACAGCATAAAATAAGAGAAAATACAACAAATTTTCTGCACTAAGTTATGAAAATAAAACCTGTTAAATTTTAATGACATCTCAGTCATCATTATCATCATCAACACTTAAATGAATTTTTATTGTTTTTCAAAAGATTACAGAAATTTTCAAAAGCGCATAAAATTATTTTTTAAAAAACATGCACTGGTTCTCAGAAAATACTTAAGAGTATCATATGGAACCTCATACTTGATTACAAATGTTAAGAAGCCACACATGGCAAAGGACTTGCCAGCCCTATGTAGAATCACAGAAATTATTCACAGAAAGACCTATGCAGAAATTTTTTTAACATCCATTATCAAATGATATAATTTCTACAGTTCTTATAGATATTCTGAAAGAATTATAGAAATTACCAACAATCAATTTTCATAACTTATTGAAAGAATTAAAGGAAGTATTAAATTTGAAATTCAGTTGGAGAGACTGACATTATAAATGCAGTTCAATTATTGGTATTTATTAGTTATTTCTATGAAGACAGTGTGCATGAGGACTTACTGTTCTGTTATTCATTAGATAGACCTACAACAGGAGGAATGGTCCATTTTTTTAAGGAAGTACATCTGGAATAGAATAACTATACTGATGGTGCAGCAGCAGCAATGATAGTGGTACAGTATTGATGAGAAAACTTCAGAAGTTGGTGTTGAAGATAAATAAACTACATAGTGAATGTTCTCAAATCAATATACTGGTTTCATTTAAGACTCCATCAAAAGGTTGTTAATATCTGTTAGAAAGAAATTCAGTTGGACGACCTAGATTCTAACATGTTATACTATCACTATTGTATGTACTTGTGCCTATGTATGAGAGAAAGAAGAGAAATATAATATAAGAGATATGCATATTGGTTAAATTATTGAAAGAAGTATGTTGTGAGAGAGGGTAATAAATGATGTGGACTGGAAACAAAATCTCTAGTCATAAGTAATATTATTTCTGGTGAGTTTTGAAATCAAAACTTATAAATGGTGAATATTCTACAAAACCTTCTGGCTACTTTCAATGCAAAAACAGATGCAGGTTTTCATTTTAACTGATATTTTATGACAGCTACTTCAAGTTATTACTGACTGTAGTATAAATAGGTAGGTGTGTTACTTTTCTGCATAGACTGCTTGCCAAATTTCTAAATAGGGTAATGTTGGCTAAACAACATAGCTAAATCTAATCAGAAATGCTGTAGGATAGATTCCAAGGAGAGATCCACTGTAACAGGAACAATGTAAGGTTTAAAGCTGAAATTAAGTTAAATTTAACTTCAATACACTTCCTACATGAAGGGGCATGGCCTAGACGATTTCAATTTTCAGACTAGAGTGTATAGTTTTCTTGAGCAAAAGCACTTCATTTTACAGTGCCCCATTCCACTCAGTTGTAAATGGGTAACTCTGCAATGGACAAGCGTTCTATTCAGGGTATATGTTGGCTTATCCACCTAGCCACCAGAGTGGCTTCATGTGAAAGCTACAACAATGCAAGGAAGTGCATTGTGGCCAGTGATGTATAACAACATTCACTTGTTGTAATACAGTGATACAGTGACACTACATTCACTCATTGCATGATTTATGGAGAGGCATTAGTGGTTAAGCAAATTTATTCCTAATACAAGAAGGAGTTAAGAGTAGCAACTACATAAAAAATTTCACACTGAACAGTCATTCATTTACAAATCTTTACCAGGATATGAGATCCAAGTTCAGCAAATTCTTACTGTTTACAGACATGCAATGACTGTCAAATGCACAAGTTTTGAAATGACAAGTAGACTTTAAAGAAACTGAGTAATACTTTTTTATCAGAAAAAACTAAAATCTTTTAGAATTCTTTAGTAATGAAAATTGGCTGCATATTAGTGGTTTCAACTATGCCACAAGACCAGCAAATTTGGGGAAGGGGCTATGTTAGTTATCTTTTTGTCAACTGGTACTTATTTTATCGACTCCCAAAAGGATGAAAGGTAAAGTCAATCTTGACAGAATTTGAATACAGAATGTAAGGATGGACAAAATGCCACTAAGAATTTTGCCCAGTGTGCTAACAATTCTGCCACCTTAATTGACTGCATAATAATGCTATTTGATATAGTTGAGGAGTTTAATGAACCTAATATCTCTCTGAGAGAGGAGAATGCAGACATCTTCACATAGAAAACTAAAACTGATGTGTCAGTGAAGAAATAAGTCTATGTACAATAAGATAAAATGTTCTCATATCTGTGGAATTTTAACTTTTAATTAACTCAAGTATATCATTATAGAGCATTTGATATGTATGGAAAATAAGTTTGAGAAAATTTTCTTCAAGGCATAGACAATTGTAAATTAGATTGGATCCAACTTCCATTCACTGCAACACCAAGCATGAAACATCCTTCTTTTGAAGTTTCCAGAATTTGGAAAGTGGTTTTAAGTGTCACAAAAATGAAGTTTCAAAAACAAACTTAAGAAGTGTCTTTTGGTTAAATATGGAATATTTTCAATACTACCTGAGTTAGTGATACCAGGTCTTCTACAAACATATTCCACATTTTTATGTGAATCTGTATTTTCAATTTTAACAGAAATGAAAATAAAATAGCATTTAGCTATTAAGAATATCAAAATTCCCTTAATGATATCACTAACAAATATCAAATAATTCAACATAACTATGCCAAGACAAACAAGCATACCCATTACTTTGAAGATATTCATAGAATATATATTATCATAAGGTTGTGTGTGGTTTTGTGTCTGCAATGTTCTCTATTTTCTGAGATTTACTTGTTATAAATTTTTTGCTTAATAAAATCACATATGGATTATATTCTTTCTCTGACTATTGAATTTTATAACAGTGAAATAGGTCATAAGATAATTCATCTGTTAAAAGTGCATGCATGTGTTTGTGTATGTTTATGTATATGTCTGTGCGTTTATGTGTGTGTTCCATATGTACATGTAGTTGCATGAATATACTCAGTCCAGAAACATCAAAGGAGAATCCTTGAGAGGTTTTACAGATTTTCACTACTTCTAATCAACTATAAGCAAATCAGATTGCATTTTTCTTTTCTTTTTTGCCTTTTTTTTTCAAGAATCTCAGCATTTCTACTCTTTTATACAAATCTATTAGTTACATTGCCTAGTGCATCTATGATAACAGGTACAAATGAAAATTTATAGTATGGGTTAAGTCTCTCATTAGGTCAACAGTTATTTTTTTCCCTAATTTTTTATGAATCCTTCACATTCTTTAGCAGCTGAACTCTACAACAGGGTACAACTTTTACTATCTGTTTCACAGAATAATATCTGACCTGTCAACTGTACTTACACAGGGTTCTGTTTTTATTGAGATGTCACACCAGTTTTCTTTATTTTTAAAGATTTAGATAAAGTCATGCTTTTTGTATGACCATCAAGACAAATTCTTCCTGTGCATTGCAGTGTAGATAGTTCTAATGACAATGGCATGTCTCATGGGCAGATAGTATCTTGAAGACATTTTCAGACAGCTGCCATCAGGCACAGTACCATGAATTTTTCAAAGGGAGGGCACAAGGTCAGAAGGGAATACAATTCCAGGAGAAAAGGGCGTAATAACATTATTTAGAAGGGTACACTTCTTTTCTTGAGGGTAGCACAAACCCCTCAGGCACACCCCTTAGGTTCACCCTTGGCCATACTGGTATGGCAACAACCAACATATTCTATCATAATGTAGAGGTCTGGAGGTATCCTTTGCTCTCTTGTCAATCAGATATCTAGTAGCTGTCACCTTTGACCAGATATTTAGCAGCTGTCACCTGTGCCTGGTTAGCAGGGGTATTGCCTTCTAAGTGAGATGTGATATGTGCATCACAGGTCATGAGAGGCTACTATTCCTCTCAATGTTGTTAGTATTCTCAAGTTTGTATGATGTGCACCCATGAATAACTTCCTACTACTCTGATGAGTTTTTCCCCTCCAAGTTTCTGTTTAAGCAGGTCAGTCCAGTCACCCTTGGTTCTCATAGAACGGATGTGTACTCAGGGTACCTATTCAGGAGTTCTTCACCTAATCTTATGATGTCATTACTTTTGCTGAAGGGTATCCATATAGGTGTACTTATTTCTCTATTTACTGTTTAGTAAGTGATGTCCTACATGGTTTGATGTAGCAGTCAAAGGCTGTCTGAACTGACCTTATGATATTGCCACCATCCCTTCATTTAACATAGATTCTGTCAGTGTTACTATTGATGAGGAAGTTGCTAGTGGTTGTTAGTATCTTTCTATATAACCATGTTGGGGATTTCTTCTAATGTTGTGTCTTGTATCCCAAAGAATGACACCAGCACAGCACTGCAAAAGCATTGTGGAATATGGATTCATCAAATGAAGATATCTCTGGCTTCTGAAGTTTGCTAAAGTATTCTTTTGTCACTTCAGCTTTACTCACAGCATCAACATATGCAATATTCTTATCAATGTCAAGCTATTTGAAATATTCATCATTAAAGATTTTGGAAACAAGCTGTTGGTGTCCATATTCCTTGTCTGGTTGACAATCTTTCTTTGTAGGATCATGAAATTTGAATACTTATCCTGATCAAACTCCATTCCTGTCTCACAAGAATGTTGTCATCATGTCTGACTGTCTTATGGTGCAATGAATTGTACTTAAGGTTATCAGCAAAAATGATATGATGATAATTTTTCTCACCTTTGTAGGTCCTACCATGTAGCCTTTGCATTTCTGTATCAGAGCTGACACGGGGTTCACTGTTGGAATGAAAGGCATTACAGATAAAAGGTCACCTGGGAATGTTCTTGTTGACAGCCTAATTCTGTTTGTGATTATAGTGATAGCTTCAGTTCATAATCGATAGCTCTGTAGACCATGTAACTGTCAGTCTCTGAAGCGAACTTCTTAACTACACAACTTTGTCTGTGCCTACTATATCATCATCACCATCGTCATTGTCACCATCATCATCATCATCATCATCATCATCATCATCATCATCATCTATTAATTAGCTGAGTATCTAGTCATCACCAGGCAATTTTCACAATAGAATGCCTTTATTTCAATTCTTTTTATTCCATATCAGACCATGTCTTTTCCATTGAACAGGCCTTTTGATCAGGACAGATTTCTGCATTATTTGGGGCAATTTATATTGTATCAGTAAATTAAGTTTGTTTTTTTCATTTCTTACATAGATATAAAGAATTTTCTTGGCTTGCTGCTGGTGCTTTGTGAGGACCTTTCGACTCTGTCGCCCTAGTAAAATTCTTTATACACATATGTATACAAACACACACACACACATACACACACACACATACACACACACACACATACACACACACACACATATATACACACACACACACACACACACACACACAAACACACTCAGCATGAGCAATATACGTATATGGAGACAGAGTGAGAAAGAATGTAGTAAAAAGGGATCTTTTCAGTTGTTATCAAAGATTTTGAACTTTTAAAATTAAGTGAAAATTTTCAAATTTAGTCCATTGATGTACTTTTTTTATGCTGAATCCAATTTTGTTACTCAAATATTCCAGAAAAAATTTTGGAAAATGTTTACAGAGCTTTAAAGTTTGTAATTTTTAACCTGATGGATTTATTTGAAAAATCAACCCCAGTTGTCAAGTAGTGGTGGGTGACAAACACATACATACACACTCACATAATTATATACTTATACATACATACATACATACATACATATATATATATATATATATATATATATATATATATATATATATATATATATATAGGGCAGGCAAAATTCCCAAGATTCATAGATGAGTTCTCTCCAGCAGTCATTATCCCTCATTATCGCTGCCATGTCCTTGTCTCCCAGAGGCCAGTGTCTGTCCTTAGGGCATCAACATATATCATCCTCAGTCTCCCTCTTCTAGTGTGTTCATGTAGGGGCTCCCACAGGAGCTCTGAGTGCAGTATCAACTCTGAATGATAGAGAGCATGACCAGCTAACCTCAGTCTAGTCTGTGTTGTTTTCGACCTAACAATTGGAAGGCTCTCATACAGTTCTGAGTTCTTCATCCTCAGTGTACACTGATTAATGTTCAGAGCCATCCTCAGAATTCTTGTTTAGCACCCATCCACCATCTGAGGGAGTTTCTTGGTCAGTGTCCAAGTCTCAGACCCATACAACAGCACAGTCTCCACTGCAGCAACAAAGAAATGGATCTTCAAATCTTTACGAAGGTCCAACTTCCATACAGATCTCAAGCTGTGGTATGCCACCCAGGCTTTGTTTTTCCTCTCAGCTATATCACCCTCAGTGTTACCAATCTTTGCTCCCAGATACAGGAAGTCCTCAACTAACTGTAGTGGCTTTCCACCTACATTCATAATCTTCTCTGGCCTCTTAATGTTCTCTACCAGATATTTCATCTTAATTTCATTCATTTTCAGCCCCACACTCATCGACGCAGTCTTCTCCTGCATCAACTCCTCTGCCTCCCTCACTGTGTTTGTCACCAGAACTATGTCATCAGCAAATTCAGCATCTGATATATTTTTAGCCTTGACCCTCTTATTCTCAGCTGGTACTACAGTAAAGCCAGAGTCCTGATGTTTCTCCAATGTAAGTTGCATACAATAGTCTCACCACAATGATAAAAAGGTAGGGAGCCAATGTATCTTCCTGAAGCTCTCCAGCCAGTATCTCGAAGAACTCCGTCATCACATCAGGTGTAATGACTTTGGCTCTGGAGTTGGTGTAGAGCAGTGATATCAGGTCCAGTAGATACTTGGGGATTCCATAAGCATGTAAGACTGTAAGATACACACACACACACACACACACATACACACATATATGTATATATAGTATACACTTCTTTCAGTTTCCATCACCCAAATCCACTTGCTAGGCTTTGGTTGACCTAAGACTATAGTAAAAGTCACTTGCCCAAGGTGCCATGCTGTGGAACTGAACTGAGAACCATGTGGCTAAGAAGCAAACTTCTTATCACACAGCCACACCTGCACCTGTGTATATATATATATATATATATATATATATATATATATATATATATATATATATATATATATATATATATATATATATATATATATATATATATATATATATATACACATGATTAGGCAGCAGTTTAACAATGTATCACCAAAAAGGAAAATTATAATTGTCACTAAATATGACACCTACAATGGTAGAAATAAGAGCTAGGGTACTCTGATGCTGCAGTTAACACATAATTGTATACATGCATACTGACAGTGACCATAAATGGTTGAAAGTGGCAGTTGTGATATCCCTATACCATCGACAATTTTGGCTTTAAGACCAGAGCCTCTTTAGTAGGGTCGGCACCACTTGCCAGATTCCAGATAAGATTGCCACCAATATATATGTCTACTCCATAGAGATCTATGGATGATATATATATATATATATATATATATATATATTTGTTCATATGATGATATCTCCACAATGTGTTGATGAGATAAACATGTAATCGCTACCAAAATAGCAAGAGATTTCTCCCCAAAGGTCTAAAGTAGATCTCATTTAAATTTTTGATATATATATATAGGTATGGTGATGCAAACAGGAAAAATAGAACTCAAAATATGAGTATATGTATATTTTTATTAATATTTAGCAGAAGCGGCAGAGTGACTCAAGGTCCGAGAGTTTGTGTGTTGGCACTTATCAAACTCTTTCTTTCTTTCACCCATTCTTCTAGCAGTTGACAAAAGGTGAACTTAACTACCTGCAGAATTGATAACAGAATGGCAATCTGTGTATAACAACAACTCAAAGAAGTTGTATCTTACATTGTAATGATGAAAATAAAAAGCCATATCGTCACTAATAATATTATCTTTCTCTCATTTATTTGCTACATATCATTACCTATACTATCAAATCTATCCATCTATGATGGAGGCATAAAATGAGAGAGGGAAGTCATAACAGCAGTATGTATTGAGAAACGTGTATATGGACTTGATAGATTATTGGGTGATGTCTTAGAGAAATCACGTTATTGTTGGTGATACAGCATTCTATTGAAGCTATATGATATGTGTTTGCAACAAAGTGACATGTGATGACAATTCACTCCCAAATTGAAATAGGCTCCCAGCCTCTGTATCCTGAACGGTTATGTGGACCACTCCTAACGAAAGCCAGAGCTTCCTTCAACCACTACATAAAAAGTATTGAGAAAAACATTTTATTTAGATATACTTTTATTTTAGTTGTTTACATTATTTTACGTTTGTTTATACTCTTATACATTCAAAGTTCACAGATTTCCTTGTTTAAATTATGAATCATATTCCTTTTGATAATATCAATATGATACCAAAATCTCTTTGTAGATGATATTTTCTGTTTGGTCGACACTAATTTTCAAATTACTGGAGTCTGTTACTCTACTCATAGTGAAGTATAACTGGCTGTGTGTAAACATCGGGGTGGGTAAAAATACACCTACATGATCTAAAGTATGGCCCTGTGCCTTGCTTGCTGTGAATGCTCGAGCAGAATCTGTAGGGTTGCAAAAAATCAAACTAAGACTTATCTCTCACTGTTCTATATGAATAATGTCTGGATGTTCTAGTACCATAGATTATTTTGATTGACAAAACTGAGATGTAAACAACAGCTGCTTCAATTAGCAATTTCGAATCCTGCTCAAGACTGACACACTTCAATAACCACCAAATAATCACACATACTATATTCTGACACACAAGTTTTCCATTTTATTTTTACTATTAACCGTCCCCCACTACTCTTCGTATCTACGATAAAATGCGAAGGTAGTTTACCAATTCAAAAATCGATATCCATGAAATAATCATACTTTCTAAGTTTTTAATGCTAAAAACCTTCCTGATGACCGTCTTTGTAATCCCCCAAAATATTGTAACCATTGGTCCAGCTATCTGGCCAGGAAGAGGGAAAAGGCAAAGAGACGGACAGACAGACAGACGGACATAACACTCATTATAGTAAGATAGCAAATCTACCCATCTACGATAGGAAATGAGATGTATCGCAAATCTAAACCCTCTAAATTCACGAACTATACGGGGGGGGGGGGGATCCAGAGTTAATCCTTGTTGCCGGAATTTTAACAAAAAAGGCAAAGGTAATTTATTAATACAAAACTCAATATCCACTAAATAATCATGTGTTTTTGCATTTTTTTCATTAAAAACCTTCCTGTTTACCTCCTTCATAATCCCGAAAAACATCATGACCATTGGTCCAGCCGTTTGAGCATGAAGAGGGAAAAGACAGATAGATGGACATAATGCCCATTATAGTGAGATATTTGAAATCAACCTTTTAGAGAGCTCAGTCCATGTGTGTGGGTTTTGCAAGAATAGCTTAGCTGTTTTCATTAATAAACACCACTCCTCATTAAAATGTTGAAAAGAAGAGGAAACAAAAGGAAAATACTATCAAATTTTCTTTTATGTTGTGGTTGTGAGCATATTTGTGTGTGTGTGTGTGTGCGCATGTGTGTGTGTGTGTGTGTGTGTGTGTGTGTGTGTGTGCAGGATAAAATCTTGTCCTTTTTATATATATATATATATATTATATATAAATAAATATATATATGTATGTATGTATGTATGTATGTATGTATGTGTGTATTCAAAAAGAAAAGAGAAATGCTTGAATCATTTTCAAACATATGTTGTCATTCCTTTAAGGATTACACACATACCTCTACCTATGTCAACTTCATGCTATTGTGTTCTACATAAGTAATACCACAAAATGACAGCTGACATAATTTTTATTAGATCAACAGGTACACGAGTAAATACTTTCATACTGGTTCTACTGACAAGCTACACCCTGTACTCATCTTCATCATCGTCATTATTTTGATTATTACTAGATTTGGAACTTATGTTCCTCTTTTTCTTATCTCAGTGAAAAAAAAAACCCTGTGTGTATTGAGTGTTTTCTTGTAGGTTTCCTAATTCTGGTATAACTGGTATAACTGTCTTTTGCAAATTTACAAATTCAAACATTCAAGGTAACAATTAGTGGTTTCAGTTAACAAAAAATCAGTTCAGAGACAACAAAGAGAGATTACAGTGTTATATAAATAGACATATTAGTTAAACAGAAGTGTTTCTTCAATAACTAAAAGAATACTCAGTGGTTAAAATTTTTTTTTTAACATATACAAGTGATAAGAAAAATATTTTTTTAGAAATGAAGAATTGCTGAGGAAAATAATTCATCAGTGTATTAAATTGCATTAAATTGCAAAAGACATTAAGATATAGGTTTTGTAATCAGTATTCAGCCCTTTAGCGTTTAAACTGACCAAATCCAGCCCAAATATTCTACCTATTTTATGTTCAAACTGGCCAAATCCGGTTTCTTACACCTACCCTACAATGTTATTCTTAAAATAGACAATCACATCATCTAAGATCTCATAACTACAAGATAATACATGATTAATTAAAAATAATGTGAATAAATAAGTATCACATTTGACTGAGTAATGTGAATGCTAAAGAGTAAAGGAATGTTTGTGTGTGGGTATGTGTGAGTATATGTGGGTGCAGGTGTGTAGGTGGGTGTGCAAGCATGTATGCTATTTCAATGATACACACACACACACACACACACACACACACACACACACACACACACACACACACAAATTATACTTGAGGACCTGACTTGTCAATTATTAATGATGGTGGGTGTCTTACTAAACTTTGTGGTTATTACTGTTTTAGATTCATCACTCCCAAAATATACGGATATAATTACTTTTGATATATACAATATGTGGTAGTCAATGACTCACTTGTTTTACTACATTATGTTATTTTCTACTCTAAATGCTTTACCTAATTTAACAAAGGTTGGGCATGTATTTGTATTTGAAACTACCAAAATATATGCATATTTACACATTGATACATGATCTTACAAACAGGTTACATACATTTTCTGAAGGTTTTCAAGGGATAGCAGGTTTATTTTATGCAAGAGCTACACATTTACAATGCATTTGACATATTCCATGCAAAAGTAACAAATCATCATCATCATCATCATCGTTTAACGTCCGCTTTCCATGCTGGCATGGGTTGGACGATTTGACTGAGGACTGGTGAAACCAGATGGCTACCCCAGGTACATAATAATCTTGTTAGCAAATTGAATAGAAAAGGTAATAGTAGAATGTGGAAGAACATATAAAGTAGAATAATTAATGGTGGGTTAAGTGTAAATACAAATATATTCAGCCTATTAAACATATACTGATGATACATAGTGTGTTATAGATGGCATTGTCATACCATTATAAGGGCAGTGAGCTGCAGACTTGTTAGCATGCCAGACAAAATGCTTGATGGCATTTTGTCTGTCTTTATGTTCTGAGTTCAAATTCCGCCAAGGTTGACATTGCCTTTCGTCCTTTTGGGGTCAATAAAATAAGTACCAGTCTAACACAGAGGTCGTCAATGTAATCAACTTAACACCTCCCCTCAAAAACTGCTGGCCTTGTGCCAAAATTTGAAACCATTGTCATGCCATTATTGGGCTGCTTTTCATGCCATGCTGCTTTCAATGAGATCATAAAGTGTAGCCTTGTTGCTGCAGGATTCCCTCTCCAGCTCAAGCCAGTGGGGATGGACTGAGGGGATGGACTGAGGGGATGATAAAAGACCAGATGGTATGACACTTTTCCTGTTCTGCAGTGACAGGTCCACCACCACCACCACCACTACCACCACCACCACGACATCATGTTGCAACACCTATACTGGCAACTTGATGTGTTTAGCTACCAACCCAGGCTTCACTGCTTATCAGGCCAAAGAAGGCAAACTGTCAAAGTATCAGCCATTGTCAGATAGGTTTCGGGTTGAGCTTGTGGCAGTGGAGATCTCCATTGTTCCTAGCTACTGGACTACATCCCTGCTCGCTGCTGTTGGAATGGAGGTGGCTATCTGCAAGTGTGAGCTCCATCAGTTGGAGTGGCTGTTCCAGCATATCTCCCTCACCATCCTCCAGGGCAACACTTTTTCCATTGTGTCCACTGGGACTATCAGGTGAACTGCCAAATCTTTTTAGTCAAAAACTTGTATATTATCCTGTGAAAGAAGTTGCAAGATTTTGACAGTAAAGTAGAAGTGTATAAACTTTGTAAAGTGGTTGGTGAATTGAACAAAGATAGCACAGAACGATTCCAGTTCTGTGTTGAATAATTTAAAATGGGTGAATACACACACACACAGGCACACATACATACACACACAATAAGAGAGAGCTAGATATACTCAGTATAGAAAACACACAGTAGTGCTCAAATGAATTTGAATGTAAATTCAGAATTTTTCATCTAGGACAAGGCCCATGGCATCAAAAGTGGTTATAAGAGAAATCCAAGATGAGCTGACATGGAGGTAGTAATGCTGATAAGCACAACAAGGCTTCACATTTATACATATAGACATATATCTACATATATTCAGAAAGAAACATGCACACACACACACACACACACACACACACACACACACACACACACACACACACACACACACACACACACACACACACACATAGATATATTCATATAGAGTACAACAAATATACAGTACTGTACAAACGTTTTTGGCCACTTTAAACTATTGTAAATTTCTACAAATTGCCAACTTATCAGTGGATGTTTTGCATTGTGCTTTTTTACAGATGAAACATTAGCCCTGTTGGAGTCATTTCCAAACCAAATCATTGACGTTTTGTAGTAGGGGTTCTGAACAAGACAGGAAGATGCAAGACGACCACCAAAAAATAGCCATGCAAAAGTTTTTGGCCACCTCCCATAAACCAATCAAGATACAGTGTTTTAAAACAGAAAAATGTCTATAATAAAAATCTACTACATAATGTTCATATCAAGATGTTACTGTACATTGTTAATATTTCGTGTGGCTTCCCTTAACTTGAATAATTGCTTCAATGTGCCTAGGAAGAGAGGCATACAAATCCTTCACCATCTTCACAGGTATGAGATGCCATTCTCTGTGGCTGAGCTCCCACAACTCTTCAAGATTGTGTGGATTTTTCTGATGAACCCTTCTCTCTAGTTTTGTTCACATTTGGCCATCTTTCAATATGGTAACACCTTCATCAGCCAGACTCTGTTGTGTTGCATGTGATCAGTGGCATTGAGCTTCATCATGCTTAAAAATCTCACCTTCATCCAAGTCTGGTATCAAATTGTACTTCAGCAACTGGATGTATTTGACACTATTCAATTTACCATAAATTTTAACCAGTTTTCTTGAACCATCATTTTTTTTGTACCCCCAAACTTAACTGTTTTTGTCGTGTAACATGGGTCATTTCACTTTCTAATAAGTGAGAGTTTGTCAGAAGGCCTCCATGACAGCAAATGTGGACAGAACTAAAGAGAGGAGTTCATCAGAAGAACCCACACAATCTTAAAGAGTTGTGGGAGCTCAGCCACAAAGAATGGCATCTCATACCTGTGAAGATGGTGAAGGATTTGTACACATCTCTCAAAACACTGCATCTTGATTGGTTTATATGAGACTGAAAACTTTTATATGGCTATTTTTGGTGCTTGTCTCCCATCTTACCCTTTCATTAAAAACACCCTACTGCAAAATATAATGATTAGGTATGGAAATGATTCCAACAGGGTCAATGTTTTATCTGTAGAAAAAATGCAATGCAAAACTTCAACTTATAAGTTGGCATTTAGTAGAAATTTACAATAGTTTAAAGTGGTTGAAGACTTTTGCACGGTACTGTAGAATACTATGAAAAAAGAAAATTTCTGAACTTGACAACTGTTTCGGGAAGCTCTGAGTTATGTATTAATCATAATAGTCTTAATTTGCTGATAGAATATGCAAAATGTCTTGGTAATGCAACCAGTAAAAGGTTACACAGAGATATTACAATAAGTCTGGCTCCCCTCATTAAGAGACATTTGGCAAAAGCATGTTCCATCAGTAAATTATGACTATTATGATTATTACATAACTTCAAGCTTCCTGAAACAGCTATTTAGTTAAATTATGTATTTTTTTCATAGTATTCTGTATTTTCTGTGCCCTATGTAAACATCTGTGCATATATGTGTATATGTGTGTGTGTGTGTGTGTGTTTATGTGCGTGCATGTGTGTGTATGTGTGTGTATGTGTGTGTATATGTGTGTCTGTGTGTGTATGTGTATATATATATATATATAAATCAAAATAAGCAACAGGATATCAAGAAGTGATGCAGCATGACCGTTTCAAGTGGCTCCATTTAATTGAACAATGCAATCATTACATCAATTTAAATGCAGTGCTATCATCAGCTCCACAAATAAATAGAATTTTAACCAGTTGGACACATTAATATAATTTTTCTCAAATACTTTCATAGAGCAAGAAGATGGAAGAAATTCATGTTGTTGCTATTGTAACTAAGAATAACCTATACTGTGAAGAATGGCATGAAGCCCAGTGGGGGTCATAGCTTGTAAAAGATTGCAGTTCATTTCTAATTTATTTGTCTTTTTATCTACGACTAAATCTAAAACTAGAGGACTGTGTCTGTTTAGAATGAAGAGCAAGAGTGAGTTGACAGTTCATGGCTAGGTATGGTCATAAATATTGTCATATGTATCCCTTTTCATCCAGGAGGGAAGAAGACATAAGGAATAGTAAATTGGATATAGAGTAACTGTCTATTAAAAGGAGGCTGGATTGGGGAAGACTCTAAATCATGATGTTAATTACCAGTTAAAGGAGTAAGATGCTAATAAAATCCAGGATGTTAATACAGAGGAAATTTTATCTTGGGGTACTATGGGTGATTGTTTATAAACAATATTGTTATGTCATATAAAAATAAAATTTAAGATTATCAAATCTGATATCATAACCAAAATAAGTAAAATGTGTGTATATATAAATTATTAACATTAAAAAGCAAAGATTACATAGAATCAGATTAATATTCATTCATGTACTTAATTAATTACTTATTAGGTGGTTTCTATAAAGACTGCTCAGGGCATTTACTTATGGAATATTGGAAAGATAAACATGCTGTTTATATATTAATTAAAAGCCAAGAATCAGAAAAAAAAAATAAAGATGTGTACACATAGGGACAATAGCAACAACATGAATTTCTTCCATCTTCTTGCTCTGTTAAAGTATTTCAGAAAAATTATATTAATGTGTCCAACTGGTTAAAATTCTATTTATTTGTGGAGCTGATGATAGCACTGCATTTAAACTGATGTAGTGATTGCATTGTTCAATTAAATGGAGCTGCTTGAAACGGTCGTACTGCATTACTATTTGATATCCTGTTGCTTATTTTGATTCTATTCACCTTCGAGCTGTGTGGATAATACCAACATAAGTATGTAATTCAACTGAATCTCAATTATTTATATATATATATATATATATATATATATATATATATATATATATATATATATAAATATCTTTGACTTTTACTTGTTTTAGTCATTAGACTGTGACTATGCTGGCACACTGCTTTAAAGAATTTTAGTCAAATGAATTGACCTCAGTCCTTTTTTTTTAAAGCCTGGTACTTATTCTATCAGTCTCTTTTGTGAAACTGCTAAGTTACTGGGATGTAAACATGCCAACTTCGGTTGTCAAGTGATGCTGGGATACACACCCACACCCACACACGCACACACACACACACACGCACACACACATATCAAGTCACCCCATAAGTTCTGTCTGAATTTTGTATAAAGAAAACAAGTGATCAAATTTTATATTTAAATGAAATTTGATCATCAGTGTACTTTCCCTGATTATCTATGACTTCCTTCCATCTATTTACAAGCTTTTTAATCCCATCAATGTAAAACTCTTTTGGTTTCAAAGCAAAGAACTCTGAAATGTCAGTTTTGACCTCCTCCTGGCTTGCAAAAGTTATGTCCCCCAAATGATTCTGTAGACTACGAAGGAGCAAGGTTTGGAGAATAAGTTGGATGAGGAATTTTTTCTCAATCAAGCTCTTCGATCTTCTGTGATGTGATCTTTGCAGTGTGGGGTCGCGAATTGTCCTGATGAAACATCACTCCTTTTCAAATCACTAAAGCGGGTCTTTTTTTTCTTTAAAGCTTGATTCAAACACACTAATTGCTGACAGTAGACTTGAGCATTGATTGTAGCATTAGGTGGTAACAATTCAAAGTGAATTACTCTTTTGCATTCCCACCAGATAGAGAGAAGAACCTTTTTCCCATGAAGTTCCCTGCTTGGTTGTGGTTGAGCTTTTTCCCTTTTACCAAGCCACTGTTTATGACATTTAACATTTTGATAGAAGATCCATTTTTTGTCACCAGTCACAAGTCTATCGAAAAAGGGTGAAATGAGTTTGAAGAATGGACAAGAGCAGATGTCAACTCGGGATTTGTGGTTGCTTTCGGACTATTCATGAGGCACCCATTTTCCAAGTTTAGGAACCTTTCCAAATTGTTGAAGATGACGATGAACAGTTGTATGGTTTGAACTAAGCTTTATTGCCAATTCTTCAACTGATTATGCAGGATTTTCTTGAAGTAATGCCTCAAGGAGCTTATCGTCAACCTCAATTGGACGTCCTATTCGATCTTCATCTTCAAGGCTGAAATCTCCACTTCTGAATTTTGCAAACCATCTTCTGTAAGTTCTTTCATTCAAGCATTCTTTCCCATAAACTGAGTGTATGTTTCGAGTCGCTTCCGCTGCAGAGTTTCCTTTTTTGGTCTCATAAAGCATTATGTGCCTTAAATGCTCTTTGGATACTTCCATGTTAGAAAGGGTTTTAATCAAAGAAATTTTAATTCTATTATTCTGTAAAATAATATTTAATTAGTTTAAATGTACACAAATGTATAAAAATAACTTTTAATTCCATTAGACATTCTAATATACTATTAAATTTCATTCAATTTTAAAAAAAGGTAAAATTGGACAGAACTTATGGGATGACCTGATAGTTCATAGATGAGAATCAGTTATTCTCCATATAGGATACACTTAGTTGTGCTCAAGAGATTTAAGCTTGAACAGGTTTAGATGCAAATGTAGGGATAAGCAAAATACAAAAAAAATGTATATATGTTTATATACAAAAAGGTCTGACTTACACAGAATAGAAATCTTATTAAGAATTAAAGGGGTTGAAGAAAAGTATTACAAATCTAACAGCAGTTTCTCGGTGCTTGGTGGGCCAAAATAATGTTTGTAGATTTATTCTATCATCAGATGAAACAAGCCTCCACATTCAGAGAATAGATCTTACATTTAAGGTGTTGACAGAAAGAAGTTCAAAGATGGAATGATTTTGATGAGAGCTAAGTGTATTAGAGGGGGGAATTGGGGAGGTATTCAGATAGAGAATAGTAAGAGGAGAACATAAATTTCAAGGGTTAGGGATTAATAAGGAGGATAGTAGGGAGTTATAGTAGTAGAAAGTAGTGGAAAGTAGGAGGAAGAGGGGGAGGTGGTGTAGGTGGTATGTGAATAGTAATCTATTGTGTTAGTTCGTATGAAGGCTATAGAACTAATAGTTGAGACAGTGAGAAAGGAATGGCCATTATTTGAGGGAAATAAGTTGACTGGTTCAGTGGCTGAGGGAGATTATGGCGTAATGGTCAAGAGCGCCAGCTACTAACTTCAAGATCCCGAGTTCAATTCCAGGCAGTGACCTGAATAATAATAATAATAATAATAATAATAACATCGAAAGATACCTTAGGAATGAGAACCCAAGTTCAAAATTTCCCCAAGACACCTGATGAAGGCTGGAGGGTATATCAGCCGAAACGTTGTGTTAACAACAAACAAGATGAGGACAAATATCCGTCAATTGTAAATAATGTAAATAATGTACATAATTCCTCATCTCTTAAATATAGAACTGTAGTATGTAGAGAGGTATGAGAGAAGATAGAGGTGGGGGGTAGAGTGGGTGTGGGTGAGTTGGTAGTCAGTATAGCAGTTGTTAGTGGGACAAAGGAATTGGGTTGGTATTGGAGGGGGAGTGCTATGGTATGCAGAGGTGTATGAAATTGACCGGAGGGAAGTAAATCAGGAGAGGTTGATAGGTTAGTATCCAAAGGAGTGGGGTAGTGTTAAGTACCTTCAGTAAGGAGGAGAAATAAGAAGCTACTTAGGAGGGTGGGGAAGCTATGAGGGAAGTGGGAAGTGGTCGTTTAGAAGAATTTGGAAAGTTATGTGTGAGAAAGATTAATGGGGGTAGTAAGTAGTAGGTTGCCAGGCTGACTTTGTCTTAGTTCAAGGTTAATTTTGAGTATGGATACTTTCAGTTTTGGGATTACATAAATTGAATAAAATGCATAAAAGACGAAATTACATCTGAAAATGTATTAATGAGGGGTTGTGAAGGCGAAGAATGGTTAGCGATTCTCTTGAACATGATTTACACATGTCAATGCTTGCATTGTATGGTGGAACCTTACTTACTATGGACCAGGATAGGGTATAAGGAATATTTTGAGATTTAAGGTTGTGTATATAAGTTGCTAAGGGGGTTGATAATTTAGAATTTTGATTGCAGAAGGAGTTCATATGTGCATGGTAGCAGCACTTGAAATCAACAGTGCTGCTGATATATACCCTTGCTTGGTGGGAGTGGGGTGTTATAACACAGCACTTGTAGACCACATTTTTATGGAGTCAGAAGCCTCCAAGAGGGCATAATTGAGAAACCCAACAACTGCAAGTTTTCCTACCTGCTCCATGATTGAAGTTTACTGCTGGAGAATTTGAGCTCTGTTGGTCCATTATTAGTGGGGAGAAGCCGAAATGCACTCTGTATCAGTATTGGATTGGGAGGTGGTATCGCAGCTAGTATATGTTATCGCATGGGTAGAATTGTGGAAAGATGTCTTGAGTCTGGCATTATTTAGTTGAGCAGGGTTACTAAGAGTTGTATTATTGCTAGTAGGTGGGTTAATTTGGAGTGCAGTGTGAGAGTTTGGGTATTCCAGGGACTGGTGTTGAAGTTTGTACCTGTGAGAGGAAGCGATTATGAATCCCAAATTAGGTGTGGTGGAGGAGGAGATTTTCATGAATAGTTTATTAAAGATAGAGTAGTATTTATGCTGTGGTGGGAAATTAGATTTTAGGATTTTAAAGAAAAGTTTAGGTAGAGATTTAATTTGAAGAGAAGAAGGTGGTGCAAGCCATAAAGATTTCCTGCTTCCTGGCCTTAAAATGTTTAGAATGTGTGTTTGTAGTGGGTAGATCAGGAGGGGGAGGCTTGTAGTTCTTATAGGCTCAGGGTGGCCAGTGGGGCTGTCAAGTGTGATGTGTAGAGGATTTTTTTGAGAGTTGTTGGATTGGTCTTGAGTGGAAGAACTGTTTGTAGATTCGGTGTTAGTATTGGGAAAGAGATGTACAATTTTAGTTTTAAGCTTAGTATTAGGGATATAGTAGATCTTTTATTTAGAGGGGTTGATTATTATATAGGGCATGACAGTAAAAAATTTCTTTGTTTGCAGATAAGTTGGAGATTCTGATAGATATGCCTGTGATTACACTATTAAGGGTAAGTTTAAGGTGACTAGATAGTGTGTAGAGCTTGGTTAGGTTTTTGGAAAGGGTGATATAGATTTGTAATTTAAGTCCAGAGTAACATCTAAGAAATTGGCCACTTTAGTGTCAATTTCGAATGAAATACACAGGTTATAGTTTTTTAAAAATCTGTGTAGAGCTTTCTTGGTGCATTCCACAGATTGTCAAGATAATCCAGTTGCTGAAAGGAGTGCATTATCCCTGTATAGTGCACTGTAGAGGTTAGGGAAGTATTGTTTAATTTGGAAGAGAAGGAATAGACCAACTAGGTCAGTAACCTGGGCTGAGTCCAATGCACCCATGGTTATATTGAAGAAATTTGTAGATGAGTTGTGGCTCTAATTATTATCATTCAAATGAATTAAAGTCTTTCTCATAGTAAGGATGATATTGGTCAGACTGATAGGGCACAGATAGTGAGTCAATAGCCAGCTGGAGGAGATGTTTTTTCTGGGGTTATAAGCTACAGTAGCATCAACCCTTAAGGGTAAGCCTCATTTAGGTAGAAAATATACTTCACAATGTTATGCGGCTACTGTTTATACCTCGCTTAGAAATTTATTATTGCTTGTTTCCACTTTATTGAGATCAGTGACTTTTCGTCGCTGGAAAAAGTATATATATTTGCATTGAGAATCACTTCCCATCGGCAACTGGTGGTTGTCACATCATGATGATGGGTCAATACCCAGAAAATCAGGTCTGTGTATATCATGTCAAGCTGGAGATGGGAATGATGACTTCCCTTTGCAAATACTGATGGGGCACAGATAGCATGTCAATAGCCAGCTAGAGGAGATGTCTTCCTAGGACTACAAGCTACAGGAGCATCAACCCTTAAGGGTTAGCTACATTTAGGTGACATATATACTTCACAATGTTGTGCGGCTATTGTTTATACCTCACTCAGAGATTTATTATATGTATATATATATATATATATATATATATATATATATATATATATATATATAGATAGATAGATAGATAGATAGATAGATATGGATATATATATATATATATATATATATATATATATATACATATGCAAATATATATATATATATATAGTTATATATATATATATATATATATATATATATATATATATATAAACATACTCATACATACATGCACACACATTCTACTGTACATATGTATGTTTACAATCTCAAGGTCAATCACCTGTAGAGTTGCGCGCATCCTGAAATGCAGAGAGATTAATTATTTATTTAGAGATGTACAAATATATATGTATACTTACATATACATATACATATATATATATATATATATATATATATATATATATATATATATATATACTTTCATATACATACATACATACATACATACATACATACATATATATGTGTGTGTGTGTGTATGTATGTATATATTTGTATGGATATATAACAGATGAGAGAAACAAAATGGAATTTACAAGATTTTTTATTAATCACAATTGTTTCGATCCAAGCTTAATTAACTACATATGTATGCATATGTGTGTATGTGTGTGTGTGTAAAAATATATGTGTATATATGTATGTGTATGTAACTACAAACACATACATATGACCATATATGTAAATGTAGATTTAGATAACTGTAGTGAATAATGTTGAATGGAAAGCTATAGTACTTGTTGTTATCAGAAAGTTCCTATTTTGAATCTAGGATTATTTATGGTAGGGAAAGGAGAAGAGAGGGAGAGATTGGAAAAATTTATAGGTCTTAAATGTCTTAAAGTTTTGAAGGTTTTGTGTTTGCAGGAAGGAACTAACTCAGAGTTATTGTTCATATTTGATTTTAAAGTAGGATTTAGCACTTCAGAGTTGGCATGACTTGTTGCTAGCTTGGTATAGTTGTACATAGGAAAATATTTTCCAATTAATGCTAACTGGGATATTTTCAAACTTTAGGGTACCTACATGTTTAGATAGTAAAGTGTCATTTTTCCTGTTTGGGTTGTGAAATGTGTTTTTGTGTATTAGTGGCACTGTGTTTTGAACATTTATGATGACCTTACATATGTGGCTGTGGTTGGAATGTTAGTGTTTGTGATTACTGATACCCTTTAATGTTACTTGTGAAGCAATTTCTGTTAAGAGGACATGGTGGAGGAATGTTATAGTTGCAAGTGATGGGGTTAGATGTGTGGTTTTGGTTTTTATATTCTAAAAGTTTTTCATAGTTATAATTTGGTGGTCGTAATTACAGTTTATTTTAATTAGTTAGTTGTGAGATATTTTTTGATAGATGGAGTAATGTGATGGTAATTAGGTGTAGTGTAGGCAAAGAGAGGATGTAGTTGTGTAGGTAAAGGGAATAGAGGAGGGTAGGAGGAGAGTATATGTTTGCAGGGCGTGGGTTGACACTTCAAACTTAGTGTCAACCTTTTTCTTGTAAAGGTTAATAAAAATGTACTCTACTAAAATTGAATAATCCTTCAGTTTAATGTTAAATTGTTTCAATTATACAGTAATCCCTTGACATATTACGGTTCACCTATTGCAGTTCACCTATTGCGGTTCACATATCATGGTTTATTATTTAAGCTTATGTCAATACCTCCAGGGTGTTGTTTTGCGTTTATAATAGAATAAGTACACACAAATTATAAAAATAATTTAAAAAATATACTGTACAGTACTGTTTCTACTTTGTGGATTTTCACCTATCGTGGGAGGTTGTGGAACGTAACTCCTGGGGTAGTCATGGGATCACTGTAATTTGACATAAAAACAAACATTAATATATTAATATACACACACACACGCACACATACAAACAGACTTAGTTGGAGTATATATGTAAGGGACGACCGTGTGTACTCAAAAAAGGAGAAATGGTGACGAATGGAAAAACAGAGGACTCCTTTTATTTAAACGTGTCACACGGTCGAACACAAAATATATATCAAAGGTGATATACATAATATGTTATGCTACGATAACATAGATGACCAGTAATGAAAGACCACAACCGTATTAGATGAATAACAGAGATATTTATTGTAGCGTTAAAGATGTATGTCTGTGTGAGAGTGTGAATGCGACATATAAGAACATGATCAAAGACAGGCCGTCGTACAAAGAAAAGTGTGTATGTGAGTGATACATGTGTGTGAGTTATTACAGCAGAGAGAAAGAGAGTCAATAACACGTGAGCAATTATACCAGTTCTTTAGTACACAAAAATATGAATCTGTATGTGAAGTGAGTTGGCTGAGTGTAGCAGAGCTGATCACTAGTTGTGATGTCGTGGCATCGATGCCGAGCCGTGATTCTTGTTATACAGATGTTCGTCACTGGCTGAGAATCTTGTCTGTGTTTTATCGTGGTGAAGCTAAGTCACCTAACAGAATCGAAGAGAGAGAAGTGCCGCGGTGGTTTGGTGTACATAGAAAGTCATGTTGATGCTGGTGGTGTAGAGGCTGCTTGGTAGTAATCGTGTTGGTCATGACGATGGTACTGGATAGTAGTCGTAGACTCTTGTTGCTGATGTGGCGACGGCGGTGGTCATCGTTGGCTGGACGAAGCTGTTGAAGTGGTCGCTGGAACTGCTGCTGCTGTCGTGTGGTACACGGAACAGTTCTCAAAGAGAAACTGGACCGAGACAATTTGGTGGGTATGAGTTGATCTATTTATAGCGTTAAGGGGGCTCACCAGATAGCAGAAATATACTCTATCATGTGACCTTATTAAGGGCTGTGATTGGTCAGTTTGCGTTCTGGCGGGAACGGTTCGAAGAAGTTGCCGATTCGAATAATGATCAGTCACGTGATGACAAGGAATGGGTTCTCTACTACGCTTGCATTTATTTATATTTAAATGAGAAGATTGTATGTAATGGCGATAGTAGTTTGTATCTAATGGCGGGAGGTAGTTTCACTACATATATATCTAATTGATTCAGTTTTCCTTTCCGGAATTCACATGAGGTCTATATAGGGATGAAGCCCTATTCTTCCTGGACAGACATTGTAGAGTACAACTTGAAAGGCACAGGAAACATTTCTTTAGATTTCAAAAAATTTAGGACTCAATTTAGGAACGAATTATCATAAAGTAAATTTCCTTGACACTACCTTCTGCCTTGATACTGGATTATTTGAACTATTTCATAAACCAAATAATAATATTAAGTATATAAACATAGCATCCAACCATCCACCCTCAATAATACAGGGATTAGTTAAGAATATTTCTACAACAATTTTTAGGTGATCTGCAAATAAAAACATTTTTGACTCACATGCACCATATTACAATACTGCTTTAGTTAGGGCTGGATACCATGAGAAAATACATTACATACAAGTCACAAGCATACATAACCCTGCCAATTCCTCCATTAATAACACACACTGTACACCGACACAGCGAACTGGTATGCAAACTGACTCAGATCAAGAATACCAGCTAGAAAGAATTGGTCAAGGCAATAGAACTCATAGACATGCACAACATAATAATTCTACTGCTTATATCACAGTAAATTCTTCCAATCCTGTACAACACACTAGAACGAATAAGCCAAGCAGCAATATAGGAATCATGATGCCCTCTGGTACAACTCAATCTTCGGGTCACATGTTTCAACCATGATTGCTAGGAATTTTTTTGCTTCTTTAGACAAATGTTTCCCTAAATCTAACAGATACCATGCTATTTTTGATAGATACACTGTGAAGGTATCTTACACCAACTCTATCAATTTAAAGCAGCATATGCACTGCATAAATAATAGTAAAATGAAGCAATAGCTCAATAACCCACCTACTGGAACTAAGAAACATATGCATCAAAGTACCAACAAAGGAAATGTAAACCGCAATGAAAAGCACCAGATTGTGATAGTAGAAGTCATTGTGATATAGCAAACACAGTAACAACATTGGAAAATGAAGTCAGAACTGCCATAAATACAAATAGATATAATAAAGTCTCATGCAGAGAAAAATGTACCATGTACACAAAGAGAGAGCCATATGTTTATATTAGGGCAATGGCTGATTCATTCAGGAATTGTTATCACAACCATGTTGCCAGCTTCAAGAAAATCCATAAGATACATTCAACATCTTTGGCTGATTTTGTGTGGTGACTTAAGGAAGATAGAATTAAATATAACATAACATGATCCATAGTAAGGCACACAAAACCACATAATATCATTTCCAGGAGATGCTGACTCTGCTCCAAGGAATCCTTGTCTATTCTGTGAACGAATGAGAAGATCGTTAATAGAATTTTTGGAAGACTTTCAAGATGCGTATATGCATGTGTAACATGTGCATGTGTGTGTTGTGTGTAGCAATTGATGTGTGCTTTTTCATGTGGTGTGTGCACGTGTGTGTGTGTATGTCACTGTGACTAAATAGTGTGCATGTATATAGTGTATGTGGGCAAAGATTATCTTTGTCTGTGTGTTGCACGTGTGTGTATATATTGTCTGTGTTCAGATATTATGTGCTTGTGTAGGTGTAGGAGTGTGCATGATGGTGTGTGGTATGGAGTTAAACAGTGTGTGCAGCTGCTCATATAGTGGTACGTGTGATGACACTATTGAAGATTATGTGTGGGTGTGTGGATGATGTGTGTGGTGTGCCTGCTGAGAAGTGTATGTGGATTGGGGAGGTGTTGTGGATGTGTGTGTAATGGTGTGTGAAGTGAGTAATGAGCTGAACAGTGTGTATATTGGTGCATATGGGTGAGGGTACCAAGGTGGGCGGTATGCAGGTACATAGGTGGAGAGGGCAGTTGAATGTGGGAGGTGAGTGGGAATCCATGTGGGATTGGTGTCAAATGAAGAGAGGAGGTGAGGTTGGTGTCAGATGAAGAGAGGAGGTGAGCTGAGTCCATGTGGCACAAAGGAACGAAGAGAAGATTAATTCCTGTTCATGGCGAAGGCAGGAATCTGAGTGGCCCCTGTGCAGAGATAGTCTGAACACAGACAGATGTTGTAGTAAATGACTGGTAGAGCAGAAATGGCATGAGACCGAGGTGTTACTGCTGAGTCTGATGTCTTGGACATGCTCCACAAACTGGTTAACCAAGTGGCATCCTGTTTGACCAATGTACAAGGAAAGGCAGAGAAAGCAGGAGATGCAGTAAATAACATTACTAGAGGTACAGGTAAAGGAGTCGGTGATGTGATAGAGATAGTGATGGGTGCCTGCGAGGATGGTGGTGCTGGAGAGATAGGGAGAGGTGCAATGGAATGGGTGAGAGCAGGGGAAGGATCCAAGCTGAGAGGCAGGGGTAGGGAAAAAACTGTAGACCAAGAGGTCATGCAGGTTATGGGTTTGTTTGAAAGAGGGAAGAGGAAGTTAGGAAAGATGTGCAAGGTGGAAGGGTTGGACTGGAGTCACTGGAAGGCTTGGAGAATGGTGCATTAGAGGGATAGGGTGGAGGGCTGGTAGGTGAGGGTAAACTGGAGACGGGTAAAGGTGGGGCAGGTGTGAGGAGAAAGAGCAGAGGCACGGTCCACGAATTGTGGACAAGGGCAGTGTAGGTAATGGTGAGGGATATCCACGTAGGAGGAAGTGGTGAGC